>NC_074694.1:31711967-31981967 GCF_029448725.1 Salvelinus fontinalis
CTTGTAACGTCAGTAGCCTATGATTCAGAGGGGGGAGGGGCAGGTAACCTACAAACGCACACACACTAGCAAAGATTTTCAGCTAGCAGGCATACACTGGAAGAAGTTTCTGAGTAAGGGCTTTGTATAAGTGCTTTGTTGCGTTTTGTGTGGGACTGGAAAATCTTGCCCAGAATGTGAAAGAATGCTATAACCTGTTCCCAGGCTTTTAAAATAATGGTTCTGTTCCGGAACAGTATTGAACCCTTTCGTTCATGGTTCTGTTTCTGTTCCTCTGAAAATATATTTCTATTTGGATGTTCTGTTTCCTGAACCGGATTACAATTTTGTCCGAATCATCTCCTAAATTCGACTAGACTGACTTTATGCCCAAAATTATCCTACTTACACTATGTAGTAAATTTTGACACCAGAAAAAAAAATCGGACTCATATCCATGCCACATAGGGCTTTTCAACCAGTCACACTTTAAATGATGATCCCCACTGACCTGGGTTCTCTCAGGTGACTTAACAATAATATATATTTCAGTTGGAGAACAGACAGTCCATTTTGAAGAGGAGCCAGAAAGCTGTCTAAAATGGACGCCCTTGTCAAAGTTAATCGAACTAATGCAGCTCTTATTTGGAGAGAGAAGCAAGATGCTGTCCAAGTCTTTTCCTCTACTGTCATGGTCTTAATTGAAGAGGAAATTCTTCTCCAATATCTATTTAGGTTAACTTAAAGTCTAAAACGCTGCCTCACTGATTAAAGGCAACATAGTGTTTGTTCTCAAGCAATTTACTGTAGCTAAAAAGAGGGCAATTATGGGTGGACCGAAAAAACATAAAAAAGTGGATCTCAATTGTTAATTTAGGGTGCTGATCACGTAAGAGTGTAGTAAGTGTAAGGCCACAGTCGTGCTGATTTCCATCAACACTTTTTAAGCAGAGAGATTTCTACCTATGAAACCAGGTATTCCTACACCCCTTCTAATCAGTAACATCAGGTACATGCAGAGGGAAAAACAGCATAACGGAAACTCAATGGCCTGAGTATTGCATGCCTGGTCTGTGACTTTAAGAGTTGCAAGACAAAAATGTTTTACTTCCATGGCAAAATCTATAGCACTCATAATAATATTTTTCATTGGAGGAACACTTTCCCAATATCTTGTGGTGATTATGGATGAGAGAAGTGTGTGTGTGTGTGTGTGTGTGTGTGTGTGTGTGTGTGTGTGTGTGTGTGTGTGTGTGTGTGTGTGTGTGTGTGTGTATGCATTTGCATGTGGGTTTGTACACATATGAGTGTGTATTTGGAGAAAAAAAAATCCAGCCATGGATAAAACCTTTTTTCCAACTATTTGGTACCCAGCTCCAAATTTATAAGCAGATGTCTGAAGTTTATGGTGGAGTTTCTAGCTAATATGCAGTTCTTAGTTGATTGGAAACAGTGCTTCTAATCCTGTATGTGTGTGTTTTGAGTATGTGTGTTACTATTCTGACTCTCATCACACCCACCCTCTGTCTTTCTCTTTAAACGTCTGTGTTTGGGTACAAAGTGTGCTTTCAGAGAAAAACCTATAAAATAACGTGTGGTCAAGTCTTTGGCTCGTTTGATCCATTTAATAGGCCTTATACAATAGTTAAATCAAGTGGAATTATAGCCTATATAATTATCATGTATAAGGAAGTTATGCAGTATTTAAGTTACCACTTGTGCACCCACTATTTGGGTGAGAGAATTTGGCATGGTAAATAGTGTAACTAACTAACTACCTTTACTAAGTCTAGACATGAGATGGAAAGTCTGGGTGATTTGTCTGAATGTCCAGTTAATTTCCTGTCCCGTCTGTTGTCATCCCTGGACCCTGATTCGTCTCAGTTCTGTTTGATTTTAACTCACTTTGGTTTGGGCACAGTGTGTGCCTTCAGGCAAATGTGTTGAAAATGACTTTGTCACACATACATTGCATGTGCATGTAGCCTTAGGCCAGAGTGAGCACTAATATAAATGATTGTTTTTAGAATAAAAGCACAGACCGTTTGTACGTCTAGAGACCTCAAATTCAAATGTGGACCTTAGAAGCCAGTTCCACTGATTTTCTTTAATTCTTTCCCTCTAACCAGGGACGGATTTAGACGTGGGACACCAGGTGTATGCAATTATTAATCAGGTAGAACAGAGTCAAAGACATGACATGCTATTCTCTAGAGCAGGGGTATTCAAATCTTACCCTACGAGGTTCTGGACTACCACTGGTTTTTTATCTCAATGTGTGGCTGACATTTGGTGTGTGTGTGTTAGACAACATGTCAGCTACAGTGCGCAGTAACAATGGCGCTGAAATGGAACCCTTCAAGGTGTACACTGGAGTTGAACAGGGCGCCATCATTGCGCCCACCTTGTTTTCTATCTTCATCACTGCAGACTTCCACCTCACAAGCCAAACTCTGCCTCAAGGAGTCCAAATCCTGTATAGAACAGACAGCAAAGTTTTCAACCTCAACAGATTCAATGCCAAGAGCAAAATCACCAACACTTCCATTGTGGATCTTCAGTATGCAGATGATAATGCCATCACTGCCCACTCGGAAGATGACCTTCAGTGCATCCTGGATGCTTTTGCAAAGGCATACATGCTCCTGAGTCTGGCCCTAAACTTATAAAAGACCCAAATCCTCCACCAACCACCACCTGACAAAAATATACCGGTCCCAGTAATACAGGTTGACAATACCACTCTTGAAAATCTGCTCTCCTCCAAAGCTGACATAGATGCAGAAATACACGACCGCCTAAGCTGTGCCAGTGGAACCTTCTCAAGACTGAGGAAAAGAGTCTTCGATGATCGCAACATCCATCCAGAACTAAAATCCTGGTCTACAAAGCAGTAGTGCTCCTCACCCTACTGTATTGGTCAGAAACATGGACCACATACACTTTATATACAAAAGTATGTGGACACCCCTTCAAATGAGTGGATTTGGCTATTTCAGCTGCTGACAGGTGTTTAAAATCAAGCACACAGCCATGAAATCTTCATAGACAAACATTGGCAGTAGAATGGCCTTACTGAAGAACTCAGTATCTTTCAAAGTGGCACCGTCATAGGATGCCGTCTTTCCAACATGCCAGTTTGTCAAATTTCTGACCTGCTAGAGCTACCCCGGTCAACGGTGAGAGCTGTTATTGTAAAGTGGAAACGTCTAGGAGCAACAACGGCTCAGCCGCAAAGTGGTAGGCCACACAAGCTCACAGAACAGGACCGGCGAGTGCTGAAGCGTGCAACACGAAAACAATTGTCTGTCCTCGGTTGCAACACTCATTACCAAGTTCCAAACTGTCTCTGGAAGCAAGGTCAGCACAATAACAGTTCGCCGGGAGCTTCATGAAATGGGTTTCCATGGCCGAGCAGCCGGATACAAGCCTAAGATCACCATGCGCAGTGGAGCAGTGTAAACCCGTTCTCTGGAGTGATAAATCACGCTTCACCATCTGGCAGTCCGACGGACAAATCTGGGTTTGTCCGTCGGACAGCAGAGTACTACTTGCCCGAATGCTTAGTGCCAACTGTAAAGTTTGTTGGATGAGAAATAATGGTCTAGGGCTGTTTTTCATGGTTTGGGCCCCTTAGTTCCAGTGAAGGGAAATCTTAATGCTAATTTGATTTGATTAGATTTACAGCATACAATGACATTCTAGACGATTCTGTGCTTCCAACTTTGTGACAACAGTTTGGGGAAGGACCTTTCCTTTTTTAGCACGACAATCCCCCCGTGCACAAAGCGAGGTCCAGATTGGCCTGCACAGAGCCCTGACCTCAACCCCATCAAACACCTTTGGGTTGAATTGTAACGCCGACTGCAAGCCAGGCCTAATTGGCCAACATCACTGCCCGACCTCACTAATGCTCTTGTGGCTGAATGGAAGCATTTACCGGCAGCAATGTTCCAACATCAAGTGGAAACCATCCCAGAATAGTGGAGGCTGTAATAGCAGCAAAAGGGGGACCAACTCCATATTATTGCCCATTTTGGAATGAGATGTTCGTCGAGCAGATGTCCACATACTTTTGGTCATGTAGTGTACATTAGGCACCTTAAAGCCTTGGAATTGCACCACCAAAGATGCCTACATAGAATGTTGAGGATCATCTGGGAAAAGAGGCGCACCAACACCAGTGTCCTGGAGAAGACGAACATCAATAGCATCACCACCACCACAATCTCTCAACACCAGCTCTGATGAACTGGCCATGCTGTCAGGATTCCCAATTCTCGCCTCCAAAAACAGGTCCTATACTCACAACTAAACACAGGACAGCGGGCCCCAGGAGGACAAAAGAAGCAATACAAGGACAACCTAAAAACTAACCTCAAAAAGTGCCACTTAAACATCTCCAGCTGAGAGGACACCGCAAAAGACAGGTTGACATAGAGGAAAGCTGTCCATGAGAGAGTAGCACGGTACGAAGAAGATCTCCGGCGTGCTGCAAAATAATGGGCTAATATTGCACAATCAAGGTGTGTAAAGCTCTTAGAGACTTACACAAGAATACTCACTGCTGTAATCGCTGCCAACAGTGTTTCTAGCACTGACTATGTGACCCATTTCATGAAACTAGGCGTATGTCACAAGTCACGACTTCACAGTGCCCACTTTCATGTGCCTTAATAACAAAATTGTATGCCATTGTTAAATTACGAGCCTTGTTGGTTAAGCCACAAAAAAGTCAGCATCCTTCCCATTAGCCATGATTGGCTGAGATAATGAGTGGGCTGGACATGCCGAGAGATGAGTTCGGATTGGTCTGCCATATAGAAAGGCTTCTGTCTATTTGAGCTGGTCAGTCTGTGTTGGTAATTCTGTTGAAAGCGGCTTTAAATTTTTTTTTATTGTGTAGTGGAGCTGCATAATTGTTGCTCTCCATTTTCTCTAGGATCACGTTTTGAAATCAGTGGAATTAGAGTATGATAGCTAAAGAGATGGAGAAAAAACCTGTCTCCGGATTACATCTTCAAACTAAGGGCAACCGTGGTATGGCATTCCTGACTGGGGGAGTATCGTTTGTCATGTGATATTGATATTGATGATATTTACAGGTAAGATAGTCTAGCCTTAGCTAGCTACATTTTCAGATATTACATGTTTCTATTTTGACAAAGTGGTTTTATTTCAAGCTAAAGTGTACTGTTAGCTGACGTTATTATTCGTATCCCAGAGCCGTTTGCTTTTCTAGTTAGAGCCTAACATTGAACCTGGTTGGTTAGCTTTCAGCACTGTGGCATTGTTGGCACTGTGTTCATTGTTGTTTAACTAGCTAACGTTAGCTGGCTGGTGATGTGTGTACAACACCCGTTGAATATGGCCGGTGTCAGTAAACATCTGCAAAAAAGTGTAATGAAATTTTTGCCAGCAGAGCTAGTTAGGCTGTTTTCATGTAATCCATAGGTAAACAAATCATCAGCCAGAGCGTCAAATGTGGGCTCTGAGAGCGAAACGAGATGGGTGGGGCTAAAGCTTAAAAGGGTGTGAACGATGCTGAATGGGTGTAGACAAAGAAGAGCTCTTCACTAGATACCAAAACATTCAAAGGCAATTTCTCAAAAGTGAGTTTACAAGTTGATCAACATTCAAAGCAGAATTACTTTGCCATTGTTCCTTAAATGCAGTGTATGATATACCATTTTGTAGTTCTGAGTTTCTACTTTTATCCAATGTAAAAAACACAGTTTCAAATTTTGCTACATAAGACCGAATCCAGGTGGTGAGTCACCTATATTTTAATTAAGCTATTTAATTTCTATCAATCTTTTCAAATGATCAAATAGAAATCTTCCACTTTGACATTAGATGATTTTGTGTAGATTGTTGACAAAAAAATTACATTTTAATCCCACTATGTAACAACAAAATGTGAATAAATCCAAGGGGTATAAATACTTTTGCAATGCCAAGAGTGTGCACATTTTTTATCAAGGCAAAGGGGGGCTACTTTGAAGAATCTCAAATATAAAATATGTTTTGATTTGTTTAACACTTTTTTGTTTACTACATGATTCCATATGTGTTATTTCATAGTTCTGATATCTTCACTATTATTCTACAATGTAGAAAAAAGTAAAAATAAAGAAAACCCCTTGAATGAGTAGGCGTGTACAAACTTTTGACTGGTACTGTATGTAATTACGAAAAAGTGTCCCAATTAAAATACTTTTAAATGTATTTATTATACTTAAATACTAATAAAATACAAATAAAATGGACATTAAATGTATTTAAAATTGTTCCAATTTAGATAATTTGAAATATACTTAAAATATCTGAATTAATTATATTAAATAAATAAAAAATGATGCCTGGGTATTCATGAATAGAAAAACAAATAATGAAAGAAAAGCTTTGTAAGTTTGAAATGTGTAAAGTGTGTGAGAGTTGGAAAAATGTTATCGATCAATAATGACAAGCCACCTGGCATTGATAACTCAGGAAGGGCCAATCTGTCAATTATTTAAGCGTGTTAAAGCGGCATTTACTGGTTCTAACAACAGACCTATCAGCTTGCTGCCAGCTCTTAGCAAACTGTTGGAATTTTTTGGGGGGACCAAATACAATGCTATTTCTCTGTATACAAATTGACAACAGACTTTCAGCATGCTTGTAGAGAAGGTCACTTAACATGTACTGCAATAACACAAATGACTGATGATTGGTGGAAAGAAATTGATAATAAGAAGATTGTGGGAGCCGTACTGTTAGATTTCAGTGCGGCCTTTGATTTTATTGACCATAACCTGTTGTTTAGAACTCATGGCTTTTCAACCTCTGCCATATCAGGGGTTCAGAGCTATCTATCCAATAGAACTGAGAGGGTTTTCTTTAATACTGGAAGCTTCCCTGTCAAACATGTTGGGTGTGGTGTACCGCAGGGCAGCTCTATAGGACCTCTACTCCTTTCTGTTTTTACCAATATTTTACCAATGTTTTTACCTACCACTGGCATTAAACAAAACCAGTGTGTCCATGTATGCTGATGATTCAACCATATACGTGTCAGCAACCACAGCTAATGAAGTCACTTAAACCTTTAACAAGGAGTACATCAGTTTTGTAAAGTGTGGCCAGGAATAAACTGGCCCTGAACATCTCTAAAACTAAGAGCATTGTATTTGGCACAAATCATTCCCTAAGCTGTAGACCTCAGCTGAATTTGGTAAGGAATGGTGTGGCTGTTGAACAAGTTGAGGAGACTAAATTTCTTGGTGTTACCTTAGATTGTAAACTGTTTTAGTCAAAATATATAGATTAAATGGTTGTAAAGATGGATGTCTGTCCATAATAAAGATGCTCTGCTTTTTTGACACCACACTCCAAAAAGCAAGTCCTGCAGGCTCTAGTTTAGTCGTATCTTGATTATTGTCTAGTCAAGTGCTGCAAAGAAAGACCTTGTTAAGGAGTCAGATAACATGTGAGAGAGAGAGGTCATAAGCAGATGAGCTCCCACATTTTTTAGCATGTTTTTAAAAATAGATAGATTTAGAGTTAGACAAACTTAGATTTTTGGGGATGGACATATACAGGATGCTACCCTAAACAACATAACCTTCAGTCCAAATCGAAACACCAAACCTACAACCTGATTTTGGACGGAATTACTTGGAAGGCTTCCTCCATTCAAGGATTATTATTCCCAAACTATACATCAAATGCTCTAGCAAACAAGCAGAGACCTGAAAACCCCATCCAACCCGGAGCTGAGTGAGTAATGCTTAGTCTGAAGCAATTTTTTTACTTTCAAAAGCAAAGAAGAAAAATACATTACAATGATATATTTTACATAATAATGACTGAATGCTCAGGCTACCAAGTTTTGCTAGGACAAAGAGATACAACTTCAATTAGCACTGACGTGTGAAGCGAGAGGTGTCGAAGCCTTTGAGCCCAACAAATGGCAGGCTACCCCACCCAGATCCAGAGGCCCTGAAGCCTCCTCTTGCTGTTCAAAGACCATCCACTGGCATGTTCTACAAGAAATCTGCCTCCAGAAATAAAAGCTTCTCCCAAGTGGGTGACATCTACTCCCATTGCCCTGCTGCACTGCTGCTTGGATTCCACCTCGCGATCTGTCCACCGTCTGCCCTGGCCTGTCTCCCTGTCTGGTACAGATACCCCCCCAACTTCTCTCTCCCGAGCTAACATTCGCCTCCAGTACACATGCACTGTTGGGGCGAGTGACTCTGAACTTACAATGGCTAGCCCCAAGTCATTATACAGTATATTGATTTTTTTTTAGAATTTTGCTATTTGCCTCATGACTCCTGCATGCTTTGTTGACTACGAACTTTCTTTACCAAACCGTGGGACAGACTATGTTTGTTCCCACACTCAGAACTCTGACTCTCTATTGGTTACACAAACATTTGGCCTCCCATCCCATTCTAAACACCTCTCGCCAGCTTTGTATTCATGTTACCTGATGAAATTTCTGTACAATATGATCTTGTTGCCATCTGACGCACATTCAGATGTTCATAAATCAGCACTGCAGAGCTCTCCCTGTACTATGACGTGCCTTGATTGTATTACTGTTGATGATATCTGGACATGTGAATGTACACTCTGGCCCATCTACTGTTGCTAGCCCCAATTCTATCATGTGCTCTGATATCTGCTTCACTGATTTCTTGATTTCTGCTCTTGTAAAAGCCTGGGTTTTCTGCATGTTAACACTAGAAGCTTATTACCTAAAATGGAATGAAAGTGTGGGTTCAGAGCTCTAATCCAGATGTGTTTGTCATTACTGAGATGTGGTTAAGGAAGAGTGTTTTGAATACTGATGTTAACCTTTCTGGTTATAACCTTTTTCGGCTAGACAAAGGTGGGGGAGTGGCAATCTTTACCAAGGATCACCTACAGAGCTCGGTTGTCTCCACCAAGTCTGTCCCCAAACAATTTTATTTCATGGTTTTAAGTATAAAACTTTCAAATAACTCTTTGTTGACTGTTGCTGTGTGCTATCGTCCTCCATCAGCACCAGCCTGTACCCTACCTGCTCTAAGCTCTCTCCTGGCCCCTTACACCAAATCTGAATGTGTCCTTCTAGGTAACCTAAACTGGGACATGCTTAAACTACCTGACCAAGTCCTAAAGCAATGGGACTCCCTAAATCTTTCTCAGATTATTACCAATCCCACAAGGTATGACTCCAATAACACCCCGTTAAACACCACTCTTCTTGATGTTATCCTCACAAATAATCCTAATAGGTGTCAGTCTGGTGTTTTCTGTAATGATCTTAGTGATCACTGTTTTACAGCCTGTGTTCGTAATGGCTGCTCAGTGAAACGACCTGTCCTGATTTGTCATAGACGCTTGCAAAAAACTTTAATGAGCAAGCCTTACTTCATGAACTGGCCTCTGTAAAATGGTATAGAATCAGCTCTGTCGAAGACGCTTGGATCTTCTTTTTTTATATTTTCAGTGGTATTGTTAAACTTCTCTGGGATACGCTAGCGTCCCACCTCAACAACAGAAATAGCTTTAAAATGAATCGCTAACCTTTGATGATCTTCACCGGATGGCACTCCCAGGACTCCATGTTAGACAATAAATGTGTGTTTTGTTCGATAAAGTTAATCTTTATGTCCAAAATCCTCATTTGAAATTGATGTGTTATGTTCAGAAATGCATTGTCTCAAACAAACATCCGGTGAAAGTGCAGAGAGACACATCAAATTACAGAAATACTCATAATAATCATTGATGAAAGATACAAGTGTTATGCATGGAATTATAGATACACTTCTCCTTAATGCAACCACTGTGTCAGATTTCAAAAAGGCTTTACGGCGAAAGCACAACTTGCGATTATGTTTGGTCAGCGCCAAGTCACAGAAAAACATGCAGCCATTTTCCAAAGAAGGAGAGGTGTCACAAAAGTCAGAAATAAAGTTATAAAGTTATAAATATTCGCTTACCTTTGATGATCTTCATCGGAATGCACTCCCAGGAATCCCAGTTCCACAATAAATGTTTGTTTTGTTCGATAAAGTCCATCATTCATGTCCAAATACCTCATTTTTGTTCCAGCGTTTAGCCCAGTGATCCAAATGCTCAATGCGCAATCACTTAGTTCAGACAAAGTCAAAAAAGTTATATTACAGTTCGTAGAAACATGTCAAACTGTCACGTTCCTGACCTGTTTTCTGTTGTTTGGTATGTCTTTAGTTGGTCAGGGCGTGAGTTGGGGTGGGTAGTCTATGTTATGTGTTTTCTATGTTGGGTTAATGGTTTGCCTGGTATGGTTCTCAATTAGAGGTCAGGTGTTTTACATTTCCTCTGATTGAGAGCCATATTAAGGTAGGTTGTTCTCACTGTTTGTTTGTGGGTGATTGTTCCTGTGTCAGTGTATACCACATGGGACTGTTTCGTTTGTTCGTGCGTTCTTCGTCTATATGTAAGTTATTTTGTTTCAAGTCTGTTGACTTCGTTTATTGTTTTGTAGTTTGTTCTAGTGTTCGTTAGTGTTTTCGTCTTGTTGTAAATAAATTCAGTATGTATTCATCACCCGCTGCGCCTTGGTCCGTTCATGCACCACAAGATGAACGTTACACAAACGATGTATAGAATCAGCCTTTAGGATGTTTTTATCATAACTCTTCAATAATGTTTCAACCGGACAATTCCTTTGTCTTTAGAAATGAAAAGGAACGCAGCTAACTCTCACGGCTACGCGCCTGACTTAGCTCATCGCATTCTGCCAGACCCCTGACTCAAACAGCTCTTATTCGCTCCCCCTTCACAGTAGAAGCCCGAAACAAGGTTCTAAAGACTGGTGACATCTAGTGGAAGCCTAGGAAGTGCAATATGACCCCATAGACACTGTATATTGGATAGGCAATGACTTGAAAAACTACAAACCTCAGATTTCCCACTTCCTGGTTGGATTTTTTCTCTGGTTTTTGCCTGCCATATGAATTCTGCTATACTCACAGACATTTCAAACAGTTTAGAAACTTCAGAGTGTTTTCTATCCAAATCTACTAATTATATGCATATTCTAGCTTCTGGGCCTGAGTAGAAGGCAGTTTACTCTGGGCACCTTATTCATCTAAGCTACTCAATACTGCCCCCCAGTCCTAAAGAAGTTAATCACCACTTCATTATTAAGTCAGGATTCCTATTTGACTCAGCCATGCCTCCTTGTCCGTCTAACATTTCCTCATCTCCCACCCCTTCTAATGCAACTATCCCGGATGCTTCTCCCTCTTTTTCCCCTGCCCTCTACAAAGTTTCTCCCTGCAGGCAGTCACTGAGTCCGAGGTGCTAGAGGAGCTCGTGAAACATGACCCCAAAAAAACATTTGGGTCAGATGGTTTAGACCAGGGGTGTCAAACTCATTCCACGGAGGGCCTAGTGTCTGCAGGTTTTTGGTTTTTCCTTTCAATAAAGCCCTAGACAACCAGGTGTGGGGAGTTCCTAACTAATTAGTGATGTTAATTCATCAATCAAGTACAAGGGAGGAGCGAAAACCCGCAGACACTCGGCCCCCCGTGGAATGAGTTTGACACCTGTGGTTTAGACCCTTTCATCTGTAAGGTTGCTGCCCCTATCATCGTCAAGCCTAGCTCTGACCTTTTTAACTTGTCTCTCCTTTCTGGGGAGGTTCCCATTGCTTGGAAGGCAGCCACGGTTTGTTCTTTATTAAAGGGGGAGATCAAGCTGATCATAACTGTTATAGGCCTATTTCTATTTTGCCCTGTTTATCAAAAGTGTTGGAAAAACTTCAATAATCAATAATCAACGGACTGGCTTTCTTGATGTCTACAGTATTCTCTCTGGGATGCAATCTGGTTTCCGCTCAGGTTATGGATGTGTCACTGCAACCTTAAAGGTCCTCAATGATGTCACCATTGCCTTTGATTCTAAGCAGTGCTGCTATTTTTATTGACTTGGCCAAAGCTTTTGATATGGTAGACCACTCCATTCTTGTGTGCCGGCTAAGGTATACTGATGTCTCTGAGGGGTCTTTGGCCGGTTTGCTTACTAGCTCTCTCAAAGAGTGCAGTGTATAAAGTCAGAAGATCTGCTGTCTCAGCCACTGCCTGTCACCAAGGGAGTACTCCTAGGCCCCACGCTCTTCTCAATTTACATCAACAAACATAGCTCCGGCAGTAGGAAGCTCTCTCATCCATTTATGTGCAGATGATACAGTATTATACTCAGCTGGCCCCTCCCTGGATGTTGTGTTAAATGCTCTACAACAAAGATTTCTTAGTGTCCAACGAGCTTTCTCTACCGTTAACCTTGTTCTGAACACCTCCAAAACAAAGGTCATGTGGTTTGGTACGAAGAATGCCCCTCTCCCCACACGTGTGATTACTACCTCTGAGGTTTTAGAGCTTGAGGTAGTCACCTCATACAATTACTTGGGAGTATGGCTAGACGGCACACTGTCCTTCTCTCAGCACATATCAAAGCTGTAGGCTAAAGTTACATCTAGACTTTGTTTCCTCTTTCACCCCAACTGCCAAACTAACCCTGATTCAGATGACCATCCTACCCATGCTAGATTACGGAGACATCATTTATAGATCAGCAGGTAAGGGTGCTCTTGAGCGGCTAGATGTTATTTACCATTCGGCCATCAGATTTACCACTAAGGCTCCTTATAAGACACATCACTGCACTCTATATTCCTCTGTAAACTGGTCATCTCCATTGCAAGACCCACTGGTTGATGCTTATTTATAAAACACTCTTAGGCCTCATTACCCTCTATCTGAGATATCTACTGCAGCCCTCATCCTCCACATGCAACACTCATTCTGCCAGTCACATTCTGTTAATAAAGGTCCCCAAAGCACACATATCCCTGGGTCGCTCATCTTTTCAGTTCGGCACAGTTAGCAACTGGAACGAGCTGCAACAAACACTCAAACTGGACAGTTTTATCTCAATCTCTTCATTCAAAGACTTAATCATTGACACTCTTACTGACAGTTGTGGGTGCTTTGCGTGATGTATTGTTGTCTCTACCTTCTTGCCCTTTGTGCTTTTGTCTGTGCCCAATAATGTTTGTACCATGTTTTGTGCTGCTACCATGTTGTGCTGCTACCATGTTGTTGTCATGTTGTGTTGCTGCCTTGCTATGTTGTTGTCTTAGGTCTCTCTTGATGTAGTGTTGTCTCTCTTCTCGTGACGTGTGGTTTGTCCTATATATAAATATATATATATTTTTTTTCCCCCCCGTCCCCGCAGGAGGTCTTTTGCCTTTTGGTAGGCTGTCATTGTAAATAAGAGTATGTTCTTAACTGATTTGCCTAGTTAAATAAAGGTAAAATAAATAAAAAGCTGGAGCTGGCCCAGAACAGAGAGGCACGTCTTTCTCTTCATTGTAATCAGAGGGCTATTATAAATACTACGCATGCCAGTCTCTCTTGGCTAAGAGTTCATGAGAGACTGACTGCATCACTTCTTTTTTTGTAAGAAACAATGTGTTGAAAAATCTAAATAGTTTGCATAGTCAGCATACACACAGCAATAACACTTATGCCACCAGAGGTCTTTTCACAGTCCCCAAATCAAGAACAATTTCAAGAAAGAATACAATATTACGTAGAGCCATTATTGTATGGGAACTCACTTCCATCTCATATTGCTCAAATGAACAGCAAGCCTGGTTTAAAAAAACATATAAAGCAACATCTCTCCTCTATTTGACCTATATACAGTTGAAGTCGGAAGTTTACATACAGTTAGGTTGGAATCATTAAAACTCATTTTTCAACTACTCCAGAAAATGTCTAGTTGACAAACTATAGTTTGGCAAGTCGGTTAGGACATCTACTTTGTGCATGACACAAGTAATTTTTCCAACAATTGTTTAAAGAAATATTGTTTCACTTATAACTCACTGTATCACAATTCCAGTGGGGCAGAAGTTGACTGTGCCTTTAAACAGCTTGGAAAATTCCATAAAATGATGTCATGTCTTTAGAAGCTTCTGATAGGCTAATTGACATCATTTGAGTCAATTTGAGCATGTGGATATATTTCAAGGCCTACCTTCAAACTCAGTGCCTCTTTGCTGACTTCATGGGAAAATCAAAAGAAATCAGCCAAGACCTCATACAATTTTTTTGTAGACGTCCATAAATCCAGACTACGGTTTGCAACTGCACACGGGGACAAAGATCGTACTTTTTGGTGAAATGTCCTCTGGTCTGATGAAACAAAAATAGAACTGTTTGGCCATAATGACCATCGTTATGTTTGGAAGAAAAAAGGGGAGGCTTGCAAACCGAAGGACACCATCCCAACCGTGAAGCACGGGGGTGGCAGCATCATGTTGTGGGGGTGCTTGCTGCAGGAGGGACTGGTGCACTTCACAAAATAGATGGCATCATGAGGCAGGAAAAGTATGTGGATATATTGAAGCAACATCTCAAGACATCAGTCAGGAAGTTAAAGCTTGGTCGCAAATGGGTCTTCCAAATGGACAATGACCCCAAGCATACTTCCAAAGTTGTGGAAAAATGGCTTATGGACAACGAAGTCATGGTATTGGAGTGGCCATCACAAAGCCCTGACCTCAATTTGTGGGCAGAACTGAACATGCTTGTGTGAGTAAGGAGGCCTACCTTAAGTATTCAGTATGAGACTTGAAATAGAGCTCAGGAGCATCCTGTTTCCATTGATCATCCTTGAGATGTTTCTACAACTTGATTGGAGTCCACCTGTGGTAAATTCAATTTATTGGACATGATTTGGAAAGCCATGAGGTCAAAACAACTGTCCGTAAAGCACCGAGACAGGATTGTGTTGAAGCACAGATCTGGGGAAGGTACCAACAAATTACTGCCACATTGAAGGTCCCCAACAACACAGTGGTCTCCATCATTCTTAAATGGAAGAAGTTTGGAACCACCAAGACTCTTGGGGAGAAGGGCATTGGTCAGGGAGGTGACCAAGAAGCTGATGGTCTGAAACTCTGCAGCACTCAACCAATCAGGCCTTTATGGTAGAGGGGCCAAACGGAAGCCACTCCTCAGTAAACGGCACATGACAGCCTGCTTGGAGTTTGTCAAAAGGTCTCTAAAGACTCTAAGACTATGAGAAACAGGATTGAACTCTTTGGCCTGAATGCCAAGCGTCAACTCTGGAGAAAACCAGGTACCGGTCATCACCTGGCCAATACCATCCCTAAGGTAAATGATGGTGGTGGCAGCATCATGCTGTGGATTGTTTTTCAGCGGCAGGGACTGGGAGACTAGATAGGATTGAGGGCAAGATTAACAGAGAAAAGTACAGAGAGATCCTTGATGAAATTCTTCTCCAGAGCGCTCAGGACCTCAGACTGGGGCAAAGGTTAACCTTCCAACAGGACAATGACCCTAAGCACACAACCAAGACAACGCAGAAGTGGTTTCGGGACAAGTCTCTGAATGTCCTTGAGTGGCCCAGCCAGAGCCCAGCCAGAGCCCAGCCAGAGACCGGAAATCAAACATTTCTGGAGAGACCTGAAAATAGCTTTGCAGCGACGCTCCACATCCAACCTGACAGAGCTTGAGAGGATTTGCAGAGAAGAATGGGAAAAACTCCCCAAATACAGGTGTTCCAAGCTTGTAGAGTCATACCCAAGAAGACTCGAGATTGTAATCGCTGTCAAAGGTGCTTCAACAAAGTACTGAGTATTGGTCTGAATAATTATGTAAATGTAATATTTCAAATTTTGATTTTTGATTTTTAATACATTTGCAAAAATTTCTAAAAGCCTGTTTTTGCTTTGTCATTATGGGCTATTCTGTGTAGATTGATGAGAATTAAAAAAAAAAAATTCAGAGTAAGGCTTTAACAACACAAAATGTGGAAAAGTGAAGGGGTCTGAATACTTTCCAAATGCACTGTTTGGTGACATTTCACTTGCTTTGGGCAAATGTTAAATTTTTGCTCATTCCACTGGACACTCATGATTTATTTATTACCAATCTGATTCTGAAGGAGCTATGAAGCTTGGCCTCTCAGACAGAGGATTACCAACTGGTACTGGAGAGTGATGGACTAGAGGTGGATAAAGATGAGATTTTCCTAGAACTCCACACCAGCACTTTTATAGTCTTGATGGAGTGAGAGTGCTGGGAGCCCATGTCATGGAATTCATCAGGTAAATAAAAACAATGCTGTGTCTGTCTGTCTATGTGCTTGCCTGCCTGCCTGTCTGCTTCTATAATTAGATATTTTACTTTCAGAGAGTGGAACAAATTCATTGTCATAAGAGAGGAACAATTAACAAAATACTACGAGTAAGATTCTCAACATGTGGAGTGTCCATTGCCTGTAAGCTTGCCTGTCTACCATGCCTATAGAAAGTCTAAATATTAAATGCTGCCTCTAAATCTAAAAAGTGAATCAATTCGATTTTTTTTCCTACAGATCTACACTAAATACTCCACATTTTAGAGAAAGTTATAGAACATTTTTCAAAGCAATAAAAATAATAATAATTGAAAAAATCATAATTGCGTAAGTCTCCCCCCTGAGTTATTACTTGGTGGAAGCACATTTGGCAGCCATTACAGGTCTGAGTAATTTTCATTAAGATTCTACCAACTTTTCACAACTTTTAGAGCAACATATATCCATTGTTTTTGTCAATTGCTCTGTAGTTTTGGTTGGGGATCAATGATGGACAGCAATATTTAAACCTTGTCTCAGATTTTTTAAGCATAGCTAAGTCAGGACTGAGACTATACCACTCAGGAACACTGGACACTTCTTGGACATTCTGGTGTGTCTTTTGCTTTAAAATATTTGTAATATTTATGCCGAAAAATAAAACCCTAGGTTTTCAGAAGATTGAGGTGGGTTTTCCTCTAACTTTTTATTTTATTTGGGCTTTGCCCCTTTCATATTTATTTTGATCCTAACAAACTCCTCAGTCTCTTTGTTGACAAGCATACCCATAACATGAGGCTGCCAAAGTGGACCATATGCATTTCCAAAGGCAGAAAATGTGCAGATGAACAGTGAACCAAATCATAGTAGGTTCTTTAATGTATTTTACATAGGAAAGTTTCAGTGCCCAGATAATATCTGTTTGAACTGTGTTGAAGTAACCTCTATTTCCTTACAGGCACTGATGCTGAAGCAAATACTGCAAGACAGCTGTACAGTTGTAGAGAGACAAGTAAGTGTATTCATAAATGCAAGCATCCTGAAGTGAAGCGCGTACATCATACCACACTGACTATTGTCAGATTAGACACCACTCCCGCCCTTCTCCACACTTCTTTGCTAGAAGTTGGCAGAGGGTAATGGCATATCTGTGTGGAGTAAACTGGTAGAGAAGACAGCCCACTACTAAGACAGAAGGGAGTACAGAGCCATAGGCAGAAAGATGTTTGCAAGATTTCTGTGTGTAAAGCACGAGAGAACAGAGCCATGGGTTAGAGCATTTATTTCAAAGGACAACTTCCAAAGGTTGTATGTTGCATTATAGAATTATAGCTCTGCTCAGTGATTTCTGCATATCGAGTCACCAACAAAATGTTAACAATAAAGCAAATGCAGGCAAACGGCACTTGGTTTCTGTGACTTGTTTTGATGACCGTGGCTTTGATTCTCTGAAATATCATTACTTCAAACAATGTTTTCTTAGAGTCGTTGTTCACCAAATGCCTCTGCCAAAGATAAAGAATGTTCGCTGGAGTGCCAGGCTTTCAGATCCAGCCGACATGAACAAGATAAACTGTCCTACAGCTAATGCAGCCACAATGGCACGCCCACGAAGTGGTGAACTATGTGAGGACAACTGTTAGAAGCATATCGCAGAAATAGAACAAAGTGTGAGAAGCAGAGGCCAAGCGACATGCACTTATTAAAGGTCCTGTTGTAGGAGACCTTCCTCAACAGGAGAGAATGGATCCATTCACTACTTGCAGGGCAGATTAAGCCTAAACTAGAGATCCTCCCCTGCTTTGGATGAGGAAAATGTAGTATCATCTGTCCATCACTTTTAAAATGCTAGTATAGATACTGTATGATAATCAATTACATGTAGGGTGCACATTTAAAACACTGTTACATTTAACCCCTGCGGAAATCTAATTAGCATAATATAAAAATCCCCATTAAAAAATCCATCAATTTAAGCTAGAGATATGTGTTTTTTTGCATTGAATGCTTCTCAATGTTACGGCAGGCGGAGCAGGTGAACCCAAGTGCAGACTCAAACGAGGAGACAGGAATAAGGTAACCAAGGTATTTATTGAGAAGCGGGGGGAGATGGGGTGCAGGCCAAGGGAATTCAGGTACGTAGCAGGGAACCAGGAACGAGGCTGAGGCTGGGCCAAGGACAGTAGTGGCAGGATAAGCAGGTCCGGAGCAGAATCCAAGGAAGCAGTAGAGCGGGGGTCCCGAGCAGGGAAGCAGGATTGATGAGACGAGGGACTGGAGACAGGGACCAGAGTCAGAGTCAACTGTAGCGAAGAGAAAAGTAGCTTCAGGCTAGGGAAACCAGGCACAACCGGATAACAAGCTCTAATCAGGAACAAATGGCTTGACAAGCAGACTGACTGAGCAGAGGCTACGATCTGGCAGCGTGGAAGTGGCAGGGCTGACTTTTTGTAGAGGTCTTGATTATGGAACAGGTTGTAGCTGGTGGGGATCCGCTCTGCCTCCAGCACACCTGTCTCCACTCATACAATCACATACACAGAGATAGAGAGAGAGGGAGAGAGCACTGGGGGAGTGGCGGCAGGTTAGGAAGACACAGGATGAGAAGTAGAGGGTGTAGCAGGAGCAGATGTAACACTCAATCCACTGCATCTGCCTATGTTGTTCTTCCGTATCTGCGGTGAAAGGGGACAGAGCTAGAGCTGTGTTTGTCAGACCATGAGACAACCCAAAAATCGGTCGTCTCACAAAATCGTCTGTAGCGTCCGAACGGTTTGGCTCCTCTAAGGAAAGATGAGACTCGCACGAACACGTACATGTCGATTGTTTTGCTCTAGGACACCCACAGGCCTCACAAGAGTCGTCTGAAGGTCCCGCTGGGTATATGGATACTGTTTAGTGCCAACAATCAGGTGTTAAAAAAATATCAAATGTTTCCTGATCTTTCTTATATCTCTCAGATATAGGACAGACACTTCAGAACAAACTTCCTTTAGATTTTTTTGGGGACTATCTGTTGTTCCATCTAGTGAATGTTTTATTAAATGCACCCAATTTGTAAGTCGCTCTGGATAAGAGCGTCTGCTAAATGACTTAAATGTAAATGTAAATCTGTATGGGCTAATATCAAAAAATTATTGTTCATTAAATAATAAAAAAATATATTTTATTATACTTCAAGGGGTCTTAAAATTCCAAATTAAATAGCTACTTGTGCCTTGGTATGACCTTCTTAAAATAATTCCATATAGCTTAGTAAAACCCCCTCCCCTGTTTAGACAGGGCTTAGGCTCTTATGGCCTATCAGATCATTTCAGAGTTCCAAGTGCTGCTCTGCAAAGCACAATCATTCAACCCACTCCCACAGCAATCCAAGGACCTCATTAAAGAAGTGGAGGGTATAACTGGAGCTGAGAAACCAGTTGGCAAATAATGGACCCGGGTACTATGTTCAGTGCTGTTTTTTTTTATTCAATGTAAATGTGCAAACGCATTATCTGTAAATGAATATGTGTATACTAATTGTGCTTCATTCAATATCAACACTGAATAGGCTTTGTTTCCCACAAAAATCGACAATACTGTGAAATCACTTACCGATTTTCTGTTGTCTATTTGAGGGTGAGCTGAGAATGATGTCAGTCCTGGCAGCCATCGAGGAGAGCACCAAATTTGACCAAGGGAATGGAGGGAAGTCTGCCTCCATGGTGACTGTCCTAAAGGTGACTGTCCTGAAGTTATTTTCAATTCAAGCTTTATATTGATTTTTCTATGTTTGATCGGATTTGATTTTATTTATTGATCATGGTCTGAATCGCTCGCACTCTTCTGATGTTCATGTACTGTACATTCCAATATACAGCAAGACGTCTGAAAGTAGTCTCCATAGCAGTACCTCAAACTCACGCTTTCCTGAGTTTCGAAGAGGCTAGACTAAAAGTAATGCACAGTATGTTTTCTTAATTTACAAAGGCATGATGGTAACATTTATATAACTTTATTACTGTTCAAATGACTTTATCCACTGTTGCTGTCAAGAATACAGTGTGATCACATATAATTCTATTCAGTGTTGTTTTGTTCATAAGAATATAGTATAATGTATTATCATTTCATTTAGGGAACAAGAGTAATTTGCCTGCTCTTGAGCTGTCCAATGCGTATGACTGTGCTTTCACAAAATGCAGATAGACTGGTTAGCCAATGTGCGGGAGCACTAGTTGGTTGGCCCAATTGAGGTAGTATGTACATGAATGTATAGTTAAATTAACTATGCATATATAATAAACAGAGTGTAGCAGCAGCCTAAAAAGAGTGGTTTGGGGGGTGGGGGGGGGGGGGCACACGATGCAAATAGTCCGGGCTTGGGGGTAAAAACTGTTGAGAAGCCTTTTTGTCCTAGACTTGGCACTCCGGTACCGCTTCCATGCGGTAGTAGAGAGAACAGTCTATGACTGGGGTGGCTGGGGTCTTTGACAATTTTTCGGACCTTCCTCTGACACCGCCTGGTGTAGAGGTCCTGGATGGCAGGCAGCTTAGCCCCAGTGATGTACTGGGCCATACGCACTACCCTCTGTACTGCCTTGCGGTCGGAGGCCGAGCAATTGCGTACCAGGCACTTTTGAGGATCTCAGGACCCATGCCAAATCTTTTTGCTTTCCTGAGGGAGAATAGGCTTGTCGTGCCCTCTTCATGGCTGTCTTGTTGTGTTTGGACCATTCTAGTTTGTTGTTGATTTTGACTTCAAGGAACTTGAAGACATACTGTTTGTGTATTGTGAAGGTCTGTATTGAGTGAAATAGCATCCTGCGTTCCTCTGTTCATCCTGTGCAGTGCAGTCAAGATGAACCATCCAAAATGTATACTCTCTGCAAAAGGCACAATCTTCCCATTGTAAGCCCAGCCCACAAACATTTGTGCAATCCCACTATATGCTACTCAATGCTAACCTGTCTTCTCTCAATACAATCTCAAGTTTGGACCATTGCTGCTGTGTCTGAATATCTGGATACTGACTTGGCCCAGTTAACCACTTTTATAAGATATGTAAAGTCTCGCTATTTCATTTGATCCTTGATTTGCTGTTTTCATTTTCACTGAATGTCTTCTGTAATTACTTAGCCAGCATTGTAATATCCCCAAGACAACATTCTGATTAGTATTATGTACATTATAGGCAGTGACAGTGATTTTCCACTTTTGCAGTTACCTTTTGGGTGCACACGGCCTTGACAGGAAATTTGACAAGAACATTCCAGGGAAAAAAAATCATTTTTCTTTGAGTTCAGGTCTGGCGATACTCTCCACTGGATTACACATGACAAGATGTGAATGCCCCCATTCCCTGCTGACCTTGGTGATCAAGAGAACCTCCTACCTACTTCCCCACCAACCCACTTGGTCACTCGGGTCTTTCACACAGGTCATCCCCAAATTCAACCTCCAGCATTTTGGCAACAGGGCTTTCTCCAGGGCAGCACCCAGACTATGGAACTCCCTGCCTACATCTGTCTGCGAGTCTTAGTCAATGCTTTTTTATTACTCCAGCCTTTCCATAAAAGCCCCATCTTTTTTGTTGTTTTGCCTACCTCGCTGACTGTTTGCATTGTTATTTGGTGAGCTGTTCTTTGCTTTCCTGTTCAAATTATTTCATAAGAAAAACATTATATATGTAATGTATTACTATCACCATAAACAGTGTTTTCAGAAAGTATTCATTCATATTCATTGACCTATTCCACATTTTGTTGTGTTACAGCCTGAATTCAAAACACACAATACCCCATAATGACGAAGTGATAAAATGTTTAGAGATTTTTGCTAATATTTCTTGACAATGAAATATAAATATCTCATTTACATAATGACCCCCGAGTCAATACATGCTAGAATCACCTTTGGCAGCAATTACAGCTGTGTGTCTTTCTGGGTAAGTCTCTAAGAGATTTGTACACCTGGATTGTACAATATTTGCACATTATTCTTTCAAAAATTCTTCAAGCTCTGTCAAGTTGGATGTTGATCATTGCTCGACAGCCATTTTCAATTATTTCATTAGATTTTCAAGCCGATTTAAGTCATAACTGTAATTAGGCCACCCAGGAACATATAGCCAAATGTATATTTGGCTTTGTGTTTCAGGATACTGAAAGGGGAATTTGTCTCTCAGTGTCTGTTGGAAAGCAGACTGAACCAAGTTTTCCTCTAGGATTCTGCCAGTGCTTAGCTCTATTCCATTTATTTTTATCCCAAAAACTCCCCAGTCCTTGCCGATGACAAGCATACCCATAACATGATGCATTCACCACCATGCTTGAAAAACTGAAGAGTGGTACTCAGTGATGTGTTGTGTTGGATTTGCCCCAAACATTACGCTTTGTATTCAGGACATGAAGTTAATTTCTTTGCCAAATTCTTCCAGTTTTACTTTAGTGCCTTATTGCAAACAGGATGCATGTTTTATTCTGTACACGCTTTCTTCTTTTCATTCTGTCATTAAGGTTAGTATTGTGGGTTAATTACAATGTTGTTGATCCATTCTCAGTTTTCTCCTATCCCATTGGCCTCATGGTGAAATCCCTGAATGTTTTCCTTCCTTTCTGGCAACTGAGTTAGGAAGGACTATGTATATTTGTAGTGACTGGGTGTATTGACACACCATCCAAAGTGTAATTAATAACTTCACCATCCTCAAAGGGATATTTACTGGCTGTTTTTATTTTACCCATCTACCAATAGGTGCCCTTCTTTGCGAGGCATTGGAAAAGCTCCCTGGTCTTTGTGGTTGAATGTGTGTTTGAAATTCACTGCTTTACAGAGGGACAATACAGATAATTGTATGTGTATGTGGGGTACAGAGATTAGGTAGGCATTAAAAAAATCATGTTAACTATGGGATCGGTGTCCCCCCACGGGACGGTGGAGCTAATGTAGGCTAATGTGATTAGCATGAGGTTGTAAGTAACAAAAACAAATCCCAGGACATAGACATATCTGATATGGGCAGAAAGCTTTAACTATTGTTAATCGAACTGCACTGTCCAATTTACAGTAGCTATTACAGTGAAAGAATACCATGCTATTGTTTGAGGAGAGTACACAATTATGAACTTGAAAATGTATTAATAAACCAATTAGGCACATTTGGCAGTCTTGATACAACGTTCTGAACATGAATGCAATGGTTCATTGGATCAGTCCAAAACGTTGCACATGCATTGCTGCCATCTAGTGGCCAAAATCTAATCTAATCTAATTATGGCCTTTCTCTTGCATTTCAAAAAACATGTATTTTTCTTTGTATTATCTTTTACCAGATCTAATGTGTTATATTCACCTACATTAGTTTCACATTTCCACAAACTTCAAAGTGTTTCCTTTCAAATGGTATCAAGAATATTCATATTCTTGCTTCAGGTCCTGAGCTACAGGCAGTTAGATTTGGGTATGTCATTTTGGCAACATAAAAAAAAAAGGGTCCGATCCTAAACGCTATTATGTAATTTATTATGTGACTGGTTACTTGCATTTTTACTCCTTAACTTATCCCTGGACACTGTGCTATCTAACCTCCAAATGAGCTTCAATGCCATACAACACTCCTTCCGTGGCCTCCAACTGCTCTTAAATGCTAGTAAAACCAAATGCATGCTTTTCAACCGTTCGCTGCCTGCACCCGCACGCCCGACTAGCATCACCACCCTGGACGGTTCCGACCTAGAATATGTGGACATCTATAAGTACCTAGGTGTCTGGCTAGACTGCAAACTCTCCTTCCAGACTCCTATCAAACATCTCCAATCCAAAATCAAATCTAGAGTCGGCTTTCTATTCCGGAACAAAGCCTCCTTCACTCACGCCGCCAAACTTACCCCAGTAAAACTGACTATCCTACTGATCCTCGACTTCGGCGATGTCATCTACAAAATAGCTTCCAATACTCTACTTAGCAAACTGGATGCAGTTTATCACAGTGCCATCCGTTTTGTTACTAAAGCTCCTTATACGACCCACCACTGCGACCTGTATGCCCTAGTCGGCTGGCCCTCGCTACATGTTCGTCGTCAGACCCACTGGCTCCAGGTCATCTACAAGGCTATGCTAGGTAAAGTGCCGCCTTATCTCAGTTCACTGGTCACGATGGCTACACCCACCCGTAGCACGCGCTCCAGCAGGTGTATCTCACTGATCATCCCTAAAGCCAAAACCTCATTTGGACGCCTTTCCTTCCAGTTCTCTGCTGCCTGCGACTGGAACGAATTGCAAAAATCTCTGAAGTTGGAGACTTTTATCTCCCTCAACAACTTTAAAAATCTGCTATCCGAGCAGCTAACTGATCGCTGCAGCTGTACATAGTCCATCTGTAAACTACCCACCCAATTTACCTACCTCACCCCCATACTGCTTTTATTTATTTACTTTTCTGCTCTTTTGCACACCAGTATCTCTTCTTGCACATGATCATCTGATGATTTATCACTCCAGTGTTAATCTGCTAAATTGTAATTATTCGATTTATTGCCTACCTCATGCCTTTTGCACACATTGTATATAGATTCTCTTTTTCCTACCATGTTATTGACTTGTTTATTGTTTACTCCATGTATAACTCTGTGTTGTTGTCTGTTCACACTGCTATGCTTTATCTTGGCCAGGTCGCAGTTGCAAATGAGAACTTGTTCTCAACTAGCCTACCTGGTTAAATAAAGGTGAAATAAAAAATAAAAAATAAAAATAAATACAAAATTTAGGCTTGCCATAACAAAGGCGTTGAATACTTATTGACTCAAGACATTTCAGCTTTTCATTTTATATTGTTTTGTAAACATTTCTAAAAACATAATTCCACTTTGACATTATGGGGTATTGTGTGTAGGCAAATGACACAAAATCCCAAGTTAATCTATTTTAAATTCAGGCTGTAACACAAGAAAATGTTGAAAAATTTAAGGGGTGTGAATATTTTCTGAAGGCACTGTCAGAGTAAACGAACTGCAGTGAATGTAGAAAGCTTTTGAATGTTTTATCTGGCAAGTTATTGCTTAAATTCCATTGTAATTGACAGAGCTGTGTTTATCTATTTGGGATAGATAAAGGCAGTGTGTTTAAAACCTAATTGTCTTGTGCTGAAAAAACATGGTCATGTGATTTAAAAAGTGTTACAACATACTGTAACGGCAGTCTAGCTCTTCCTCCTCCTCGGAAGAGGAGAGGCGAGAAGGATCAGAGGACCAATGTGCAGCGTGGTAATTAGACATAATGAATTTAATCAAACAAAACAAGACACTAATACAAACTGACAAAACACACTAACCGTCACAGTCCCGTGTAGCACCAACACTGACACAGGAACAATCACCCACAAACAAACAGTGAGAACAGCCAACACTAAACAAGCAAAACACATACGAACTCTGGTCAGGACGTTACACATACTACACACACACATACTGACACGTGCACACATGCATACTGACACGTCCATCTACATAGCCATGTTATTGTTGATTCGTTATTGCTATTCGTTATTCACTGTGTATTTATTCCTCGTGTCACTATTTCTATTTTATCGATAAAAAAACCCTACTTTATCCTTAACTCTGCATTGTTGGAAAGGACCCATAAGTCATCATTTCACTGTTATTCTACACCTGTTGTTTACGAAGCATGTGACAAATAACGTTTGATTTGATTCATCCTCACACGTGTCATCGGCTCTCAGACCCATCTCCCATTCGATGTTTATTTTATGATACAAACTTATACAAACGAACAACAACTTACAGACACACACAAACAATAAGTACATGTAATCGTCCCAGACCCACATGCTCATCCCTAGTGCCTGCATTATTGTTTGCCATTCGAGACATTTACATCCTCTTAAACGTAGAATTTGGGATGAGAATCACTTTGTCACCGGACGAGATATAAAGGTGAGGGAATTATTTTTGGGGGCTGATGCATACGTTGGCACACACTCAATCCATCTCCCTACTTGCCACACATATTAATTTAGGCTGTTCCACCTTTCTTTTCTCTTCTCTTTGTTTTCTCTGCCCACCCCTGCTTTGTTCTCTCTTCTCTGACGCCAGTGCCAGATGTGGCCCGCCGCTCTCTTTCTTTCACAACGCCACAGGTGTCAAAACACACACGCACACACACCGTCACTGCAAGCCCCTTGTTGAATTAGTCAGAAATGTATCACCAGGACTGCTCCTAAGAATCCAAGATGGTAGCCAATCAGTCTGACTGTTTGTGTGTGTGGTCCTTGAGATTAGAGTTTTAATGACCCTGATCCTGTTTACAGAAGCAAATACTTAAGCTGTAATATAACAACTATTATTTTTTAGATCTCAGTCTCTATTTTACGAAATTTACTTGTACAAAGATTTCGGATTGAGAATGCTTTGATTTTTTTCTACACCTTTCTGGAGTTGGGCCTTGCCGAGTCAGGAGGTCTGTCTGCATGCAAGGCCTGCTATTCGAGCGTAGGTGCGCACTGAAGGATAGGAGCAGAGAAGCGGTTATCGGATTGGAAAACCCGATGTACCGTGGGGAAAATCTATGTTGTTCTACACAACGTCTACTGGTCGTTGCACACCTGTATTGAAATACCTCTAAAAACGGCATTATGTATCAGATACTGTGCCTGCTCTTTACTCAATGCCATCCTGGATTAAATAGGCTGAATGTTCAATGGGTGAGTGAATTATCTTCGCCTTATGCCCTACAATTTGCAAACACTCTGACGAGACCATCATGCCAATACCACCAGGAACTTGGTATCTCTCTGCAATTGCATTTGTACCACTCTGGACCTTCACTTGATGGCATACTTCCAAAATCTCAAACTATTGAATTACTTTTTTTCTGTGTCGAAATACTCGGTTCGTTCTATTGACAATGGTGCTGGCTCCACCAAGTCCTCACGCATTGGGCAACTGAGATATAATGTTATGCTTTGATTGTTGATCTCTGGTAATGTGCGACAAAACCCTGGGCCGGTAGATACCATGCAATCTCTACCGACTTCCTATGCTTTTAAAAACAGAGCAGGTTTTGGCCTCTTGCATGTCAAGTCTATTTCCAAAAATAGACAGGATTAGAATATGGACCAAAACGACAAATGCAGACATAATGGTTTTATCAGAACCTTGGCTAAAGAAATCTGTTTGTCACGCCCTGACCTTAGATATCTCTAGATAATATATTTTGGTTAGGTCAGGGTGTGACTAGGGTGGGTACTCTAGTTGTTTGTATGTTTAGGGTTTTTGTAGGTCTAGGGGTCTTTGTATGTCTATGTTGGCCTGATATGGTTCCCAATCAGAGACAGCTGTTTATCGTTGTCTCTGATTGGGGATCATATTTAGGTTGCCCTTTTCCCACTTTCTGGTGTGGGATCTTGTCTATGTGTAGTTGCCTGTCAGCACTATTTTGTATAGCTTCACGTTTCGTTTGTTATTTTGTTAGTTTGTTCGGTGTTTCATTCTTTTAATAAAGAGAATGTACGCATACCAGGCTGCGCCTTGGTCTCCTTCATACGATGAGCGTGACACTGTGTCAAATAACTTGATTTCTATTGATGGGTAAACGGTTTTTAGAATGAATGAAGGAGCAGGTGTTGCAATTTATGTTAAATATGAGTTTAACACCCCTGAAATTCTCTCAATTCCCAAAGCGAAACATTTTGAATTGCTTGCGGTTAAAGTGAATGTATATAAGGACTCCCACATCACATTTACATTTACATTTAAGTCATTTAGCAGACGCTCTTATCCAGAGCGACTTACAAATTGGTGCATTCACCTTATGACATCCAGTGGAACAGCCACTTTACAATAGTGCATCTAAATCTTTTAGGGGGGGGGGGGGCAGAAGGATTGCTTTATCCTATCCTAGGTATTCCTTGAAGAGGTGGGGTTTCAGGTGTCTCCGGAAGGTGGTGATTGACTCCGCTGTCCTGGCGTCGTGAGGGAGTTTGTTCCACCATTGGGGTGCCAGAGCAGCGAACAGTTTTGACTGGGCTGAGCGGGAACTGTACTTCCTCAGTGGTAGGGAGGCGAGCAGGCCAGAGGTGGATGAACGCAGTGCCCTTGTTTGGGTGTAGGGCCTGATCAGAGCCTGAAGGTACTGAGGTGCCGTTCCCCTCACAGCTCCGTAGGCAAGCACCATGGTCTTGTAGCGGATGCGAGCTTCAACTGGAAGCCAGTGGAGAGAGCGGAGGAGCGGGGTGACGTGAGAGAACTTGGGAAGGTTGAACACCAGACGGGCTGCGGCGTTCTGGATGAGTTGTAGGGGTTTAATGGCACAGGCAGGGAGCCCAGCCAACAGTGAGTTGCAGTAATCCAGACGGGAGATGACAAGTGCCTGGATTAGGACCTGCGCCGCTTCCTGTGTGAGGCAGGGTCGTACTCTGCGGATGTTGTAGAGCATGAACCTACAGGAACGGGCCACCGCCTTGATGTTAGTTGAGAACGACAGGGTGTTGTCCAGGATCACGCCAAGGTTCTTAGCGCTCTGGGAGGAGGACACAATGGAGTTGTCAACCGTGATGGCGAGATCATGGAACGGGCAGTCCTTCCCCGGGAGGAAGAGCAGCTCCGTCTTGCCGAGGTTCAGCTTGAGGTGGTGATCCGTCATCCACACTGATATGTCTGCCAGACATGCAGAGATGCGATTCGCCACCTGGTCATCAGAAGGGGGAAAGGAGAAGATTAATTGTGTGTCGTCTGCATAGCAATGATAGGAGAGACCATGTGAGGTTATGACAGAGCCAAGTGACTTGGTGTATAGCGAGAATAGGAGAGGGCCTAGAACAGAGCCCTGGGGGACACCAGTGGTGAGAGCGCGTGGTGAGGAGACAGATTCTCGCCACGCCACCTGGTAGGAGCGACCTGTCAGGTAGGACGCAATCCAAGCGTGGGCCGCGCCGGAGATGCCCAACTCGGAGAGGGTGGAGAGGAGAATCTGATGGTTCACAGTATCGAAGGCAGCCGATAGGTCTAGAAGGATGAGAGCAGAGGAGAGAGAGTTAGCTTTAGCAGTGCGGAGCGCCTCCGTGATACAGAGAAGAGCAGTCTCAGTTGAGTGACTAGTCTTGAAACCTGACTGATTTGGATCAAGAAGGTCATTCTGAGAGAGATAGCAGGAGAGCTGGCCAAGGACGGCACGTTCAAGAGTTTTGGAGAGAAAAGAAAGAAGGGATACTGGTCTGTAGTTGTTGACATCGGAGGGATCGAGTGTAGGTTTTTTCAGAAGGGGTGCAACTCTCGCTCTCTTGAAGACGGAAGGGACGTAGCCAGCGGTCAAGGATGAGTTGATGAGCGAGGTGAGGTAAGGGAGTAGGTCTCCGGAAATGGTCTGGAGAAGAGAGGAGGGGATAGGGTCAAGCGGGCAGGTTGTTGGGCGGCCGGCCGTCACAAGACGCGAGATTTCATCTGGAGAGAGAGGGGAGAAAGAGGTCAGAGCACAGGGTAGGGCAGTGTGAGCAGAACCAGCGGTGGCGTTTGACTTAGCAAACGAGGATCGGATGTCGTCGACCTTCTTTTCGAAATGGTTGACGAAGTCGTCTGCAGAGAGGGAGGAGGGGGGGGGGAGGGGGAGGAGGATTCAGGAGGGAGGAGAAGGTGGCAAAGAGCTTCCTAGGGTTAGAGGCAGATGCTTGGAATTTAGAGTGGTAGAAAGTGGCTTTAGCAGCAGAGACAGAAGAGGAAAATGTAGAGAGGAGGGAGTGAAAGGATGCCAGGTCCGCAGGGAGGCGAGTTTTCCTCCATTTCCGCTCGGCTGCCCGGAGCCCTGTTCTGTGAGCTCGCAATGAGTCGTCGAGCCACGGAGCGGGAGGGGAGGACCGAGCCGGCCTGGAGGATAGGGGACATAGAGAGTCAAAGGATGCAGAAAGGGAGGAGAGGAGGGTTGAGGAGGCAGAATCAGGAGATAGGTTGGAGAAGGTTTGGGCAGAGGGAAGAGATGATAGGATGGAAGAGGAGAGAGTAGCGGGGGAGAGAGAGCGAAGGTTGGGACGGCGTGATACCATCCGAGTAGGGGCAGTGTGGGAAGTGTTGGATGAGAGCGAGAGGGAAAAGGATACAAGGTAGTGGTCGGAGACTTGGAGGGGAGTTGCAATGAGGTTAGTGGAAGAACAGCATCTAGTAAAGATGAGGTCAAGCGTATTGCCTGCCTTGTGAGTAGGGGGGGAAGGTGAGAGGGTGAGGTCAAAAGAGGAGAGGAGTGGAAAGAAGGAGGCAGAGAGGAATGAGTCAAAGGTAGACGTGGGGAGGTTAAAGTCACCCAGAACTGTGAGAGGTGAGCCGTCCTCAGGAAAGGAGCTTATCAAGGCATCAAGCTCATTGATGATCTCCCCGAGGGAACCTGGAGGGCGATAAATGATAAGGATGTTAACCTGTCTAGGATCAGCGTGGCGCTAGCGGCACACCCCCCCCCCCCCCACTGAAAAACCAGTGCCGCGAAATTCAAAAAAAATATTTTTTTAAAATATTTAACTTTCACACATTAAAGTCCAATACAGCTAATGAAAGACACAGATCTTGTGAATCCAGTCAACATTTCCGATTTTTAAAATGTTTTACAGGGAAGACACAATATGTAAAGATGTACATCTATTACCTAAAAACACATTAGCATAATCCACCATCTTTTATTTGTCCACCAACACCAGTAGCCATCACCAATTCGGCTAAACTAAGATATTTATAGCCCCTAACCAACAAAAAAACTCATTAGATGACAGTCTGATAACATATTTATGGTATGGGATAGGTTTTGTTAGAAAAAAGTGCATATTTCAGGTAGATGGCATAGTTTACAATTGCACCCACCATCACAAATGGACTAGAATAATTACAATGAGCAACGTGTTTACCTAACTACTAATCATCAAACATTTCGTAAAAATACACAGCATACACGAATCGAAAGACACAGATCCTGTGAATACAGACAATATTTCAGATTTTCTAAGTGTCTTACAGCGAAAACACAATAAATCGTTATATTAACTTAGCACATAGCAATTAGCAGCCCAGCATTGATTCTAGCCAAAGTGAGCGATAAAAGTCAACATCGCCAAAAGATATTAATTTTTTCACTAACCTTCTCAGAATTCTTCCGATGACACTCCTGTAACATCACATTACAACATGCATATACAGTTTGATCGAAAATGTTTATATTTAGCCACCAAAATCATGGTTAGACAATGTGAAATGTAGACAAGCTGGTAAAGAAAAAGTCCTTGCGCCACTTAGACAGTGATCTACTCTTATACATAAATACTCATAAACGTGACTAAAAAATATAGGGTGGACAGGGATTGATAGACAATTTAATTCTTAATACAATTGCGTTATTACATTTTTTAATTTATCCTTACTTTTCAATACAGTTTGCGCCAAGCGAAGCTACGTCAAAAAACATGGCGTCCTAAGCCACTAAAATGTTTCGACAGAAACACGATTTATCATAATAAAAATGTCCTACCTTGAGCTGTTCTTCCATCAGTATCTTGGGCAAAGGATCCTTTCTTGGGAGAAATCGTCTTTTGGTGGAAAGCTGTCCTCTTGCCATGTGGAAATGTCAACTGCGTTCGGGATGAACTGAAAAGCGTGCCCAACTTTTCACATCGTTGCAAAAATAAATGTCCCAAAATCGCACTAAACGGATATAAATTGCTATAAAACGCTTTAAATTAACTACCTTATGATGTTTTTAACTCCTATAACGAGTGAAAAGATGACCGGAGAAATATAACAGGCTAAACTAACGCTTGGAACAGGTGCGCGCCGGTGTCCTCTAGGCTCATGACGCAGCTCCCAAAGAATGACTAGCTTCAGGGTTTTTTCATTTGTAGGGCCTGTGAACGCGCAATCGACCCCGTTGGAATCGTCATCACGTAAAGGCATCCAGGGGAAGACGTAAGAAGTGTCCGTATAGTCATAGCAACGACAGTGCCCTTTTAACTGTCTTCAGAAGAGTGGCCAACATTTCTCAAATCTGACTCCATGTCAGGGAAATTGCTGTAGAATGGGCTCTGTTCCACTTAGAGACAAAATTTCAACTCCTATAGAAACTATAGACTGTTTTCTATCCAATAATAATAATAATATGCATATTGTACGATCAAGGATTTTGTGGGAAGCCGTTTAAAAAATTAGCCAAATTAGCATAAATAGTCTAAACAGCGCCCCCATCCCCAACAGGTTAAGCTTGAAAGGGCTGGTAACTGTGACAGCATGGAATTCAAAGGAGGCGATAGACAGATGGGTAAGGGGAGAAAGAGAGAATGACCACTTGGGAGAGATGAGGATCCCGGTGCCACCACCCCGCTGACCAGAAGCTCTCGGGGTGTGCGAGAACACGTGGGCAGACGAAGAGAGAGCAGTAGGAGTAGCAGTGTTATCTGTGGTGAGCCATGTTTCCGTCAGTGCCAAGAAGTCGAGGGACTGGAGGGACGCATAGGCTGAGATGAGCTCTGCCTTGTTGGCCGCAGATCGGCAGTTCCAGAGGCTACCGGAGACCTGGAACTCCACGTGGGTCGTGCGGGCTGGGACCACCAGGTTAGGGTGGCCGCGGCCACGCGGTGTGAAGCGTTTGTATGGTCTGTGCAGAGAGGAGAGAACAGGGATAGACAGACACATAGTTGACAGGCTACAGAAGAGGCTACGCTAATGCAAAGGAGATTAGAATGACAAGTGGACTACACGTCTCGAATGTTCAGAAAGTTAAGCTTACGTTGCAAAAAAATAAAATAAAAGATCTTATTGACTAAAAATGATATAGTACTGCTGGCTGGTGAAGTAGTCCATCACTGTAGTCAGCTGCTACAGACTGCCATCGGCTTCGGGATACTCACTTAACTCTCTTTCTGATGTCCTGCCTGTGACTATTTTTTTTATTAAATGTGTGTCCATTTGTGATAAGCATGCCCCTATGAAGAAATTTAGAATCAGAGGAAGGGACAATCCCTGGTTTTCAGATAACTTGTTAGAATTAATTAGAAAGAGATATGTCTCTTGGGCTCAAGCTAGACATACAAATGCTCCTGTTGACTGGGCCTCCTTCAGAGCGCTAAGAAACAAATGCACAGGATCGATCAGGAAGTCCAAGTCAGATTACTATTTAAATGGAGTCACAGAGAACCTAAACAACCCTACCAAGTTCTGGAAGCTAATCAAATCAGTGTCAGGTTCTAATGTATCCTCTGGCCTTCCTGACCATTTAATGATGGATTCTATTGAAGTGAAGGATAAAGCCCATATTGTAGAGGTTTTTAACAAGCACTTCATATCTGCTGGTACAGTTTTTTATAATGGTGGAGCCCAGGCCTCTAATGTAAGCTCTGTTACAGTCAACTACGATATAGGCTCTCATGTGAACCATTTGATCTTTGAGCCTGTTTCTTATACTGATGTATATAAAGCACTAAAGGCAATAGATACTAAAAAGTCTGCAGGTCCAGACAACCTGGATCCCTACCTCTTAAAGCTAGCAGCTGGTATTATTACTGCACCTGTGGCTCACATTTTCAACTGAGTCTCTTGACCAATTACATACCCAGCATTTGGAAATCAGCTTATGTCCTCCCACTGCTAAAGGGTGGAGATCCCTCAGATGCTAATAACTATCGTCCTATCTCCAAACTCCAAGCATGGCCAAAGTCTATGTATCCCTAGTGAACTCACAGTTCAACTACTTCATTGAAAATAACATACTGAGCGGGATTCAGTCTGGCTTTAGATCGGGGAACAGCACCACAACTGCAGCTGTGGCAAAAAGCAACATTGTGCTGCACTGTTTGTGGATTTATCAAAGGCAATTGTTGCTAGCTAGACTCAGAAACATTGGTCTCAGTGAAGTGGCAGTAAATTGGTTTAGGAACTTTCTGACAGAACACAATGTGTATATACTGACAATCACAAGTCTAGCTGTCTAGAGATTAATAGAGGTGTGCCCCAGGGTTCCATTTTAGCTCCTGTGTTGTTCTCAATTTTTATTAATGATTTGCAACCAGCAAAGTTACATATATATGCAGATGATAGTCATATATTAATGTGCTCCTTCTCTGGTTCAGGCTGTTGAAGAGCTCCAGATTGCTTTTCAGTCACTGCAGGCTTCCCTTTATGGTCTCAAACTGGTCTTGAATGTACAAAAAACTAAATCCATGACCTTTACCAGAGCTAGAACTCTGCCAGAGAAGGTTAGCATTGTTACATCTGGTGGCTTATCCATTGAAAAAGTGTAATCCTACAAATACCTAGGTATATGGTTGGATGACAAGTTGTCCTTTAAAGTTCATGTGGATAATCTTGTGACAAAGCTTACATTGAAATTAGGTTTTTATTTTCGTAATAAGGCTTGCTTCCCGCTTCTGGCTAGAAAGAAGCTTGTTCAGGCCACTATTCTCTCTGTAATTGATTATGGTGACTTGTATATGCATGCAACCTCCTTCTTACAGAGACTGGACTCTATTAATCATGCATCCTTGCGCTTTATTACAAATGCCAAGTCACTCACCCACCATTGCACCTTGTACCAAATGGTAGGTTGGACCTCACTTTATATGTGCAAAAAGATACATTTGTATGTGTTCATCTACAAAGCCCTTTTGGGTAAACTTCCTCTTTACCCCTGTAGTCTGGTCTCCTTGACCACCAGCAGTTACCATACCCGGTCTGCTAGGTGGTTGCTACTTAAAGTCCCCAGGACATTCACAGTATTAGGCAAGACTGCCTTCTCTTCTTGTGCACCAGAGGCATGGAATAGTCTACAATCCATGCTTCATCTAGATATGTTAGTGCCACTGAATTAATAAAACATATTGATGGGAGACTTAAGGAGGTGTGTAAATGCATTTTTTGTCTGGATCACTTTGTTGTATGTTTCAATTCTGTAATCTATTGATTGTTGCTGTCTTCTTGGCCAGGTCTCTCTTGAAAAAGAGACTCTGGGTCTCAATGTGCTTGTCCTGGTTAAATAAAGGTTAAATAAATAAAATAAAACTAGGATATTATTATACGGAGTATTTAAATAAATTAATTGTTTTGGCTGTTATTTACTTAGCCTTAGTAGACAACATAACCCCATTAAAAACATTTTAGAATTAAGAAGGTTATTGGAAAACGCTCTGCTTGAGTGCTTTGACTAATTTCCCCATAGACTTCTGAGTGCACACAGAGACCTGAATTGCGATACGCTGTTCCCTCTGAGAAAGTTTTTGGAGAATGGAGAATATCAAATATCAAGCTAAAATCAAGCAGAATCATTTAGTAAGAGTGACACAGAGTACATCCCCAAGCGAGGCTTATGTATGGCTGGGGTATATGGAACCTGGCAAGATGATTAGGATGGCTCTGGGGAGTTGCTTTCTTACTGAAGTGAAAACATTTTCTCAATTTGATAGACTTATGGCACTTAGGTAGGTGTGTGAGCACGTGCATGTGTAACAGTATTGATTCTGTCCCTCTCCTCGCCCCAACCTGGGCTTGAACCAGGGACCCTCTGAACAGAACAACAACAGTCACCCACAGAGCATCATTTCCTATCTCCCCACAAAAGCTGCAGAGCAAGGGAAACAACTACTTCAAGGTCTCAGAGCGAGTGACGTCAACGATTGAAATGCCACTGGCGTGTACCACTAACTAGCCAGCCATTTCACACCGGTTACAAATGCATGTGTGTGTGCTGTGTGTTAATTAAGACTCTGCTGTCATTCAGAGCAGTATATGATGCAGGGTTTGTGTTGTCCCTATTGGTTGTCAGTCACCTGTGACTCTGCACCACTCCACTATTGACCTGTCCTATCCAGTTCTGCTCAAATGGCAACAGAACCAGCATAAAAATCTATATCTGTAGATTTTTTAAGTTAAAAATGAATTCCAGAATATTGACTCTTAAAATCAGCACGCCTGCAGCATGTGATAATAGTCGAGTCAACTCACTATTGAAGATGTTACTGTTTTGAGAGAAAAAAATACTGTTTGACTGTTTGTGTTAAAGTGATTTGCAGTAATACACCATACCAAACAGACTTATATTGAGCATGGTGGAGATACTTGTTGGAAATATTTAAGTTATATTTTTCAGTAGAAAACAGTTCGGAATCAATTTTTACTTTACACAGGTGTCTTGCTCCTTAACAGGTAACATTCACTTTAAAATAACTGTGAATGTAAAGTACCTTCTGCTGAATCCCGATGATACATAGAGGAGTAGACAGATGTTCTCTTCAGATGTACTCAGTGGTGTGTACTTCCTAGTGGAGGGTTTGACCAGAGACAGAGAGAAATAATAAGGGGAGTGAGGAAAGGAGAGAGCGAGAGAGAAAGAGAGAGTGAAAGAGAGAGAGATAGTGAAAGAGAGAGGAGAGAACAGAGCTGTGCGTCACATCACTCTCACCTGATTTGTATTGATCATCATTTAATTAACCTTAAACAGATTGGACAAGTGTGCGTGTGTGTGTGTGTTTGGGGGGATGTGTGTGTGTGTGTGTAAGAGAGAGAGAGAGAAAACAGAGCAGTGTTTCACCTCACTATCACCCGATTAGTGTTGATCAGCATTTAATGAACCTGAAACAGATTGGACAAGTGAAAGAGAGGGAGAGAACAGAGCTATGCTTTACCTTACTCTTACCTGATTAGTGTTGATCAGCATTTAATGAACTTGAAACAGATTGGACGAGTGGGGGGAGGGAGGAGAGAGTGTGTGAATGAATGGAAACGGAATAGAAAAGTTATGATCGTTCATCACACTGTGGGAGGCAGAAGACGGGAACACACTAATTGCTGGGGAAACAAATCCAATTTGTCTTGTCTCATTGTCCTTAATCTGGGCTGATTGCCTCCCACTACAGTCTCTCACGATACAGTTTACTGCATGCCAGTGAAATGGCACCCTATCCCATTATACTGCACTACCTTAGGATGTGGGGGTTTCATGTGTATTTGCACCTGCCAAGCTGTCTCACCAAAACATTTACATAAACAAAAACGCGCAAACATACTCACACAGGCACATGCCCCCTTTTTCTCAATACAGAGACAAAGAGAATGGAGAGTGGGAGGAAAGAGAGATTCATTGAAGATTGAAAGACAATGCAACATAGGGAGAAGTGATAGAAGAATGGAGGGATGGAGCAAGGCGTCGAGCGATGGCAGGAACGGCATGTCCAGGCAGCAGAATTGTTGTCAATCTCACTGTCAGGGCCACAGCACTTGTATGCGTGCTGTGTGTTCTTGTGATCAACACATGCATCACAAAAGCAAGGCGCCACAGATGTGTTTAGGCGTAAAGTATCTCTGTCTGTTCAACCTGCCAACATGGCATCTCTCAGTGTGCATCTGTACACTCACACAGTCTACTCAAATCTGAGAGAAAGGCTCTTACCTATTGAATAAAAGAGCATAACTGCTTCACTTCTGGCACATCCTTTGTTACTAAAAACTGCCTCTCTCATTCCTACCCTCCTGTGTAAGGGATCTGCCTAACTGGCAGTGAATCCCTGTGGTATAAGTGCTAGGTGGAAACACTATCAGAAGGATATTTGTGGGAATGGAAACATTGAATTAAGCTAATTCTTTTGTGTCTCTTTCAGTCTGACGGTCTCTGGGTGATAAGAGCTGAGCAAAAGGCCTATCTGAATGGTCGATGACGGCAAAGATTTCTCAGATAAACTGGCCATTGATTGTATGAGACCTCCGGTAACTAGCTGTTGAATGGCTGGTCGAGTCCTCACTTAAACCCTATGGTGTGATCTGATGAGGGCATGAATACAGCTTTGAGTACAGTGTAGTGTGCGCAATAGGTTTCTGTCAAAAATCAGTAATCATAGTCTTCTGGCTAGACCATGATTAGTTTATGCAAGTGTGTTAGTGGTGTGTTGTAAGCACTGGCGTACCCCCCCCCCCCCAAATAAATTTGTTTTTGGTTGGGGGCCCATGGAGGTCAGCGAAACTGCAGTACACCACTGGTTGAAATAATAACTTGGCTTGATTGATTGTGAAGGAGAGTGGACAAGGGCGGCCAGTGTGCATGTTATATTTCTCTGCCTCAGTGTGTTTGATGTTTGGGTTTATGGCTCAACATTTCCAGACCATCAAACCTGACAGCCAGACCTGTGTGTACGATTAACAGCTGGCAGCGCCAGACCACGGCTTCCCCCTGCAATGGTTTATGTGTTAGAAAGGTGGAGAGGAGTTCCCAGAACACACTGGGTGGAACCACAAACAGGATCACCCCTCATAAACCAGTCAAGAGCAGGGGTGAAAGTAGGTTTCATTTGTTAGTCAACTTGTCTATAATTATATACACGCAGCTTCTCTTTATTTGATGCTCGTCTAGAATACTAAATTGTGACGAGGTGAGGTTGGACCCATGTGCCGAGAAGAGACCAGACGAGAAATCAGTGGTTAATGAAAAACATAAATACTTCACTGATAAACAGTAGCCGCAGGATCACCATAGACTTGGGGGGGGGACAAAACCAACAAACACCCAGTCTCGAAAACTCACTCAGGAAACACCCACACATGGCAAACAATTCAAGCTTCTGTAAAGGAAACCTGAAAACACACCTCTTTTAACAGGGAAATCATAATGAGTAATAGGACACGCCTGAGTGTCATTAATGTCTCTAGTACGGTCTCTGCTGCCCTCTGGTGGCAGGTGGAACATTGACATAAATAAAGCCTTGGTCACCAGAATGTCATATATCGATAAAATGATCAATGCATCATCAACAATCTAGTTGACACTGTTAAAGTTTCTCTTTCATTTCTGCTTCTCTCGTGAGGACATTTAGGGACCAGGGAGATTTCCAAATGACATCAGTTTGACCGGTTTTAAGGAAATTAAAGCTGTGAAAAAGATTCAACATGTCTCTGATAGTCTTCCAGTTCGTCTTGGATGCATATTTTATGTGGTTGAAAATGAAATACTGTCAGTTTTTATGTCGCTGACAGAAATTGCCCATACAGGCTATACAACAGGTACCTAAGCACACATTCGTATCTCTCAAGATGCTGAAAGAAATACATAATATTTCTCCACTCCTGTTCCTGAGACAAAATGTACATTTGGTCTATCATTTTACTGAGAGGAACACTTAATTCTGCAGGAGTTAATATTATAATAGGCCTACATTCAGTGTCCAGATTTCAGTTACTATTCCAACTATAAGGCCACTCCACTCAAAAAATAATCCTGTCAATCATACAGTGTCATTTGACAAAAGAGAATAGACATCAATTACAAAACACCAAAAAGTGTTATGAATGACATTCGGTGATAGTCGTCATTTGGCCTACACAAGTCTTGAAACCCGAATAGATTATTCATGCGACACGTGCCGTAGTGATAAATAGTGTAATAGCCTTAATTCTTCTTGTAATCTATGTTTTAATTATTGTGATAGGCTCATGTTATACCAGTAATGGCATACCCCGCACTATTTATTTTGCCAGTACCTTTCCGGCTTACTTTCACCCCTGGTAGAGAGAGAGAGAGAACTCCAGAGACGCAAGAGAAGGACATAAATAAAAAGAGAAAGCAAAGGGGATGATGGAAGGTTGAAATTACAAGGAAAGTTGTACAACTGAATGCATTCAACGGAAATGTGTCTTCCGCATTTAGCCCAACCCCTCTGAATCAGAGAGGTGCGGGGATTTGCCTTAATCAACATCATCTGCGCCCGGGGAACGGCGGGTTAACTCCCTTGCTCAGAATGTCAGCTTGGGGATTTATTCCAGCAACCTTTTGGTTCCTGGCCCAACGCTCCTACCCGCCAGGCTACCTGTGTGGATGTGAGAGGAATAAAATAAAGGGATGTCAAGTGGAAGATGGAGAATGACAGAGGAAGAGAATGAGTGAGAGAATACAAGAAGGTGAGAGAGGGAGAAAGGGGGGGAATAATATGCTGCATAAAAGCCAGGTGCCAAGGAAACATGCACGTACACACACACACACACACACACACACACACACACACACACACACACACACACACACACACACACACACACACACACACACACACACACACACACACACACACACACACACACACACACACACACACACACACACACACACTGTGTGGGCAATCATTAGTTTAACGCCTCCTGCCCTCCGATAACCATTGATGCATTGACAGAGAGTATCAGCGTAAAGTGAAGTGATTATAAATGAACGCGTGACTTCATTAATGTCGACATCATTTTGACCGTCAGCCCGTTGAAAATCAGAATTGATTGAAAGAGGACATTTGTAAGATGGTGACCCACAACCAATGTATTTCCATTCAGAAGAGAATTTGATTGACTTGTGCTGGAAATATGTCTCATCCATGGCAAACGGTAATCCGCTTGGTACTTACTCACTTTTGAAAAGATGTCAGTAATTGTATGGTTATCCAGATGACAACACATCAGTACTATATCATAATTCACTCTTTAAACAGGGCTAGATGTTCAGTGGGATACACACCTGCTCATTTGTATCTGGACTGCGTTTGTGATTAGCACCTTGCCTACATTAGTGATTAGCTTATATTAGCACCTACTCTAGCCAATTTACAAGGCATTATCCATGCCTAAGTGAGAGTGTGAAAGAGGGGACCAGTGTATTCATTGTTCTGACAAGCAACTGCATGAATATGTCACAGATATGTAATTGCACCCAGATTTAGGTTATTTAGCATAAAAAAAACGATTCTTATTTGAATCACTTCTTGAAGAACCTCTCTAATCAGTGACAGGCTATGGTAGCGATGATAGGGAGTTCAAATGTTAAAGGGGGCTATAGGTGGGGATGATGGAGGTGGCCAGAGGTCGCTGAACCCAATTTCAGCCAATTAGATCGACTTTGGAGTGGTGCCACTGTCCAGTTTCAAGCTGTCAGTTGATAGGACTTATTTGGAGGGTATTTGACACCACAGCAGCCAGCAATATTTCATGGAAACCCAACAGCCATTTTTCAGGTCTTACAGTGCATTCGGAAAGTATTCAGACCTTGACTTTTTCCACATTTTGTAACGTAACAGCCGTATTCTAAAATATATATTTTTTAAATTCATCAATCTACACACAATACCCCATAACGACAAAGCAAAAACAGCTTTTTAGAAATGTTTGAAAATGTATTAAATATTTAAAAGGAAATATCAAATTTACATAAGCATTCAGACCCTTTACTCAGCACTCTGTTGAAGCATCTTTAGCAGCCTTGAGTCTTCTTGGGAATGACGCTACAAGCTTGGAACACCTGTATTTGGGGAGTTTCTTCTCAAGCTCTGTCAGGTTAGATGGGGAGTGTCGCTGCACAGCTATTTTCAAGTTTCTCCAGCGATGTTCGATCAGGTTCAAGTCCAGGCTCTGGCTGGGCCACTCAAGGACATTCATTGGCTGTGTGCTTAGGGTTGTGGTCCTGTTGGAAGGTGAACCTTCACCCCAGTCTGAGGTCCTGAGTGCTCTGGCGCAGGTTTTCATCAAGGATCTCTATGTACTTTGCTCCGTTCATCTTTCCCTCGATCCTGACTAGTCTCCCAATCCCTGCAGCTGAAAAACATCCCCACTGCAGGATGCTGCCACCACCATGCTTCGCCGTAGGGATGGTGCCAGGTTTCCTTCAGACGTGATGCTTGGCATTCAGGCCAAAGAGTTCAATCCTGGTTTCATCAGACCAGAGAATCTTGTTTCTCATGGTCTGAGAGTCCTTCAGGTGCCTTTTGGCAAACTCCAAGCGGGCTGCCATGTGCCTTTTACTGAGGAGTTGCTTCCGTCTGGCCACTCTACCATAAAAACCTGACTGGTGGAGTGCTGCAGAGATTGTTCTCCTTCTGGAATGTTCTCCCATCTCCACGGAGGAACTCTTGAGCTCTGTCAGAGTGAACATCGGGTTCTTGGTCACCTCCCAAACCAAGGCCCTTCTCCCCCAATTTCTCAGTTTGGCTGGGCGGCCAGCTCTAGGAAGAGTCTTGGTGGTTCCAAACTTCTTCCATTTCAGAATGGTGGAGACCACTGTGTTCTTGGACACCTTCAATGCTACAGAAATGTTTTGGTACCCTTCTGCAGATCTTTGACTCTACACCAGGGGTGGGCAACTCCAGTCCTCGAGGGCCTGATTGGTGTCAGTTTTTCCCCAGCTCCAGCTAACACACCTGACTCCAATAATCACCTAATCACGATCATCAGTTTAGAATGCAATTTGATTAATCAGTTGTGTTTGCTAGGGATGTAGACACAAATCAGGCCCTCGAGGACTGGAGTTCCCCACCCCAGCTCGAAACAAACCTTTCTCTGAGCTCTACAGACAATTCCTTTGACCTCATGGCTTGGTTTTTTCTCTGACATGCTCTGTTAACTGTGTGTGCCTTTCCAAATCATGTGGGATCAATTGAATTTACCACAGGTGGACTCCAATCAAAGGGTCTGAATACTTATGTAAATAAGGTATTTCTGTTTTTATTTTTTAGAAATGAGCAAAAATGTCTAATGTCTTAGAATAAGGCTGAAACGTAAAAATGTGGAAAAGTCAAGGGGTCTGAATACTTTCAGAATGCACTGTAACCTATAGATAATTAGCATGCAGCGTGCCTTGGTTTGAGGACAGCGCGGGTTAACTGTCCTGTCGCGTAACAATCGCATTTTGGAAAAGTGAGTGTATTCTCATGTCACGCTGGGGCGTCCGTTAGAGATATTTGGAACTCACACATGGAAAGGTTAAGCCCTGGATTTGTAGCTCCTTGATATTATTATTGGATCTGATTATAATAGCTAACATTTCAATGGTCATAATATATATACATGCTCTATATATGATATCATAACCGCCATCGATAAGAGACAGTACTGTGCAGCCGTCTTCATCGACCTGGCCAAGGCTTTCGACTCTGTCAATCACTGTATTCTTATCGGCAGACTCAATAGCCTTGGTTTCTCTAATGACTGCCTCGCATGGTTCACCAACTACTTTGCAGACAGAGTTCAGTGTGTAAAATCGGAGGGCCTGTTGTCCGGACCTCTGGCAGTCTCTATGGGGTACCACAGGGTTCAATTTTCGGGCCGACTCTTTTCTCTGTATATATCAATGATGTCGCTCTTGCTCCGGGTGATTCCCTGATCCACCTCTGGACACTGTGCTAACTAACCTCCAAACGAGCTTCAATGCCATACAACACTCCTTCCGTGCCCTCCAACTGCTCTTAAACGCTAGTAAAACCAAATGCATGCTTTTCAACCGTTCGCTGCCCACACCCGCCCGCCCGACTAGCATCACCACCCTGGACGGTTCTGACTTAGAATATGTGGACAACTATAAATACCTAGGTGTCTGGCTAGACTGTAAACTCTCCTTCCAGACTCATATCAAACATCTCCATTTCAAAATCAAATCTAGAGTCGGCTTTCTATTCCGCAACAAAGCCTCCTTCATTCACGCCGCCAAACTTACCCTAGTAAAACTGACTATCCTACCGATCCTCGACTTCGGCGATGTCATCTACAAAATAGCTTCCAATACTCTACTCAGCAAACTGAATGCAGTCTATCACAGTGCCATCCGTTTTGTTACCAAATCACCATATACCACCCACCACTGCGACTTGTATGCTCTAGTCGGCTGACCCTCACTATATATTTGTCACCAGACCCACTGTCTCCAGGTCATCTCTAAGTCTATGATAGGTAAAGCTCCGCCTTATCTCAGCTCACTGGTCACGATAACAACACCCACCCGTAGCACACGTTCCAGCAGGTATATCTCACTGATCATCCCCAAAGCCAACACCTAATTTGGCCACCTTTCCTTCCAGTTTTCTGCTGCCAGTGACTGGAACGAATTGCAAAAATCGCTGAAGCTGGAGACTTATATTTCCCTCACTAACTTTAAACATCAGCTATCTGAGCAGCTAACTGATCACTGCAGCTGTACATAGTACATCTGTAAATAGCCACCCAATCTACCTACCTCATCCCCATATTGTTTTTATTTACTTTTCTGCTCTTTTGCACACCAGTATCTCTACTTGCACATCATCATCTGCTCATTTATCACTCCAGTGTTAATCTGCTAAATTGTAATTATTCGCTCCTATGGGCTATTTATTGCCTACCTCCTCATGCCTTTTGCACACACGTTTGTTCTTGCCAAATCAGAACTGATTTAAAAGGGTTTTAATGTTGTTGATTAACAGTTAGGATGTTTCCCAACGAGTTTGAAAAGTTTTCATTTCCTCACCTCCTTTCTTTCACTACCTCTGATCTTAAGGTCATTGAATAGGTGAAAGCACCCACCATTATTTGCACATAACTCAAACTTTCGGATGAACAATCCATTTATGTCAGTGACAGATTTAAGTGCCATTTTGAGACACTGAAGCATACTGTATCTCTGGTTAGGATTCGTCTCAATGTCCTTATGGCTCTGTGCATCATTTTTTGTTGACAGACTAGATTCTGAACAGTGGTTTCACACGGCTGCCCAATGCCTATCAGATATGATGCTCTCTCAGCCACTCAGCAGAGTAGATGGGAAATACTGCAGAGCGAAACAGGAAAATGATGGAATATTGAGAGTGAATATATTGCTATTTCAGTAACATCACAGTGGATATGGACTTCAGCCAGACCTGAATAAGGGAGCTTGGTTGTTGCGATGTCTTTCTTGAGGGTGTGATGGACTGAGTTCAAGCCTGGGGTTTCTCTGTGCTACAAGACTGAGTTAGCTCTGTGAGATAAAGCCTAGGCATCAGCTAGGGGAGCTAACACAAATGTTCAAGTCTCAGGCAAGGTTACTCATCACGCTAGCATGGTTCACTAAATTAACCACAGTGCTGGATGATTAAACACATTTGGAAAGTGAATTGGCAATTTGCTGAATGTAAATGGAAGAGAAAAAGCTGTTTAGTGCAGTCATCAACTATTGCCGTCAGAGTAGCTCACAATCAAGGGTAACAAACAAGCAATTGTATTTATCACATTTAGTTCAGAAGGAAATGCAGATTTAGATGCCATTCATTTTGGATGCAGAACTTTACTTTCCCTAAGCAAAATGACTTTACTTCTATCTCGTCCCGAGGCTGGTTAGTGTAGATTCATTCCTAGCTTTGCCTTTCTCTCTCTCCCATTGATGAAAATACCACAGAGAGAACATTTCGGCCACTTATCCATGTGTTGTATGATTGACTGCTTTGATGTACAATGGTTTGGACCCAACTTGGTGATTTTGCAACACATTACTGTGGCAAACATTCAGCAAACAGTAATTTAAAACCAATTAAAATATCCTTCATCAGTTGCCCCTCAGATGGACACCAACTGAAAAACGCAAGCGGGGCATATCAAAAACAACATGGCTACGGACAGTGGTGCCGGAGCTGGAAGAGATGGGTCTCTCATGGGACAGGGCACAAGCTGTGGCCAAAGACAAACTCATGTGGCCAGACATAATCAAAATTGTTGCAGCCTTATGTCCCACCCAGGACTAAGAGGCCTAGTAAATACGTTAAACTCTGGTTGCTGATTTAAATATACATTAAAGTAGGAAGGTCCAGGGATCGTGGGGAATGAGCAGAACCTTCTCATCAGTGAGCGTCATTGATGGTTATGGGGTAATTTATCCAACATTATTAGTCATGGGACTATGTTTACAGAGACATAGCCAGAGGGTTTTGACATGATTTGACTGAATTGACAATTATTTTTAACTTCTTGTCATCGCTTTTCAGATACACTCAGTCCCCTCCCTGATGTATAGTAGTCTCTCATGTCATGTGACCAGAATTTGTGTGGTGACTTTTGACTGACCTGATGATATAATGAAAACATATATATTTTTTTTTACTCCATCTGATGACAAGGATTTGAAGACATGATGAGGATATTTACTATTGCATGTATTCAATTGATTCATAATGGTTATTTTTAGGGGCCTATAATCCAATACTAACCCAGAATATCTTAAAATACGTGCACATAATATCTCAGCTTCTTTACTTATCCTGGGGAGTCTGTCCTCATACCAGATCCTCTTTTGCAATACTTTACAATGACGTCAGAGACCTACAAATACTCATTAGGGGTTTATATTACATAATTCATCATTTTATATTTACTTTCACATGTAAAAACTCAATACCAGATCCCCTACAATGTCTTCCGTGGAGGCTTTTTAACATGGGGGTCCAATGGTAGTGAAGACAATGACTACGTACCGGGGTCACACACACACCTACACACACCACTGCACTCACAGACAGCCCTTCATCATTCATTATTTAATTAGCTCCTCTTAATTAGAGAAGAAAAAAAAATCCTGCCGCCCTTACCGTTGTGAAATGCCACATGATTGTCATGGCATTCTGACAAATAGCCCCTGATATTGATGTGATTTTGATTAGCACTCACACACTTAAGCATACACACATTCAAGCACACACAATCATTATGCATGAACACACACACACAAACACACACACACACCCACATACACACCCTGGACGAATCTTTTATTTTCTTCTGTGGATTTGGCATAGACACCACTGTATGCATCTGAATGAGGCAGAAATGGAATCCAGTTCAAATAGACTTTTTCATTATTCTCATTCAAAGAGCCAGGTATTTCTCAGGTTTCATAGCAGATTCTTTCTCTTTTATTATGTGTATTTGTCTTTGAGTTTGTAGGCAGTTCTGTTCATCTGTCCATCCTCTCCGGTTTGTGATCGTTGGAGCGTGAGGATAGACTGTGATCAATGACAGCCAGAAGATTTTGGGACTATGAAAATATGTACTCACCCCTTCACCCCACAACCCTGCACCCCTAGTGACAGCTCCCACTGTCTCTCTGTTGGTCTGTGGCTAAGAACTCAATCTATTGAAAATAAAGAAACCAAAAGAGCAAAAAAAAAGAAAGAAATGCCAACAGTAAAATGTATATATTTTCCTCTGTCTTTGTTTTTATATAGTGTGTCTACAGCTCCTGGAGTAAGAAAACAACACAATACTTCTACAACTCAGCAGTGTTCAGTGTTCCTGAACTGTTGTTGAGTGACATACGCTCAGAAGCCTGTCGCCATACAAGTCCAGACTTCTGCCTCATACAAATTGATTTCTTTAAAGTCCTGTAGTGATTCATTCTATTTTACTTTTTTTTTTGTCTGTGACCCTTCGGCCTGTTCTGTGCATATCTGGGAGGTACAATACATACCATTTCAGAGGAGGCTGGTGGGAGGAGCTATAGGAGGACTGGCTCATTGTAATGGTTGGACTGGAATGAATGGAACGGAGCCAAATATGTGTTTTCCATGTATTTGATGTGTTTGAAACCATTCCATTAATTCCATTCCTGCCATTACAATAAGCCCGTCCTCCAAATAGCTCCTCCCTCTCTCTAAATCCACACTCTCTCTCAACCTGTCATCTTAACTCACTTTTTCCAACCCTCCATTCCCCTCCCAGACTCTCTCTTCTCTGAATCTCTCCCCTCTAAGTACTCCGTTGATAGACAGCCACTGCAGATAAAGGGGGAATTAGCAGTAATGAAATCTAACGAAGTGTTTGCTGGTCGATGAGCAGCCACTCTTACCAGTAACAAACAGGGACACGGGTCTGACTAGGTCGTTAGAGCTTTTCCCCTTGTAAGCATTTAGACTGATAATCTCTGATGTGTCAAAGCTACGATATCTCTTCGTTACTCTAATCTCTAGCATTTGGCAGTATTTGCGCAAGACAAAATGTTGACGACTCGTTCCTGGGTCAATGAGAATTGAACCATCAATGATGGTTTGAATGCCAACTCTGCAATAATGTGATCTAGTTTCGAAACGATTTCAACGTCTGTCAAATAGGACCAGACGAAGTTGTGCTGGACCGTGTTTGTTGATGGTCATTCCAACTACACCACGAACATTTGCCACAATAACTCACTTGTGATGCCTTGGTGTTCCATTGTCTCCACTACCTGACAAGCAAAAGTACTTTTGTATTTCTATTTCTTTCCTTCTGTATCTCCCTGTGTAGCTACGGTCTGACCAAAATGTCTTCATTTCTCTCAGAACAACCCAATATGAATTGATACAATATGTATATTGAATCATTCATTTTTTATTTATTTATTTATTTATTTATTTAACCTTTATTTAACCAGGTAGGCAAATTGAGAACACGTTCTCATTTACAATTGCGACCTGGCCAAGATAAAGCAAAGCAGTTCGACACATACAACAACACATAGTTACACATGGAGTAAAAACAAACATATAGTCAATAATACAGTGAAAAAAAATAAGTCTATATACAATGTGAGCAAGTGAGGTGAGATAAGGGAGGTGAAGGCAAACAGATATATGTATAAATAAATAAAATATAAAAAGGCCATGGAGGCGAAGTGAGTACAACACAGCAAGTAAAATAAAAACTAAAAAACACTGGAATGGTTGGTTTGCATTGGAAGAAAGTGCAAAGTAGAGACAGAAATAATGGGGTGCAAAGGAGCAAAATAAATAAATAAATAAATACAGTAGGTAAAGAGGTAGTTGTTTGGGCTAAATTGTAGATGGGTTATGTACAGGTGCAGTAATCTATGAGCTGCTCTGACAGCTGGTGCTTAAAGCTAGTGAGGGAGATAGGTGTTTCCAGTTTCAGAGATTTTTGTAGTTCGTTCCAGTCATTGGCAGCAGAGAACTGGAAGGAGAGGCGTCCAAAGGAAGAATTGGTTTTGGGGGTGACTAGAGAGATATACCTGCTGGAGCGCGTGCTACAGGTAGGTGCTGCTATGGTGACCAGCGAGCTGAGATAAGGGGGGACTTTACCTAGCAGGGTCTTGTAGATGACCTGGAACCAGTGGGTTTGGCGACGAGTATGAAGCGAGGGCCAGCCAACGAGAGTGTACAGGTCGCAGTGGTGGGTAGTATATGGGGCTTTGGTGACAAAACGGATGGCACTGTGATAGACTGCATCCAATTTATTGAGTAGGGTTTTGGAGGCTATTTTGTAAATGACATCACCGAAGTCGAGGATTGGTAGGATGGTCAGTTTTACAAGGGTATGTTTGGCAGCATGAGTAAAGGATGCTTTGTTGCGGAATAGGAAGCCAATTCTAGATTTGACTTTGGATTGGAGATGTTTGATGTGGGTCTGGAAGGAGAGTTTACAGTCTAACCAGACACCTAGGTATTTGTAGTTGTCCACATATTCTAAGTCAGAGCCGTCCAAAGTAGTGATGTTGGACAGGCGGGCAGGAGCAGGCAGCGATCGGTTGAAGAGCATGCATTTGGTTTTACTTGTATTTAAGAGCAGTTGGAGGCCACGGAAGGAGAGTTGTATGGCATTGAAGCTCGCCTGGAGGGTTGTTAACACAGTGTCAAAAGAAGGGCCAGAAGTATACAGAATAGTGTCGTCTGCGTAGAGGTGGATCAGAGAATCACCAGCAGCAAGAGCGACATCATTGATGTAAACAGAGAAGAGGGTCGGTCCAAGAATTGAACCCTGTGGCACCCCCATAGAGACTGCCAGAGGCCCGGACAACAGACCCTCCGATTTGACACACTGAACTCTATCAGAGAAGTAGTTGGTGAACCAGGCGAGGCAATCATTAGAGAAACCAAGGCTGTCGAGTCTGCCAATGAGGATGTGGTGATTGACAGAGTCAAAAGCCTTGGCCAGGTCAATGAATACGGCTGCACAGTATTGTTTCCTATCGATGGCGGTTACGATATCGTTTATGACCTTGAGCGTGGCTGAGGTGCACCCATGACCAGCTCTGAAACCAGATTGCATAGCGGAGAAGGTGTGGTGTGATTCGAAATGGTCGGTAATCTGTTTGTTGACTTGGCTTTCGAAGACCTTAGAAAGGCAGGGTAGGATAGATATAGGTCTGTAGCAGTTAGGGTCAAGGGTGTCCCCCCCTTTGAAGAGGGGGATAACCGCAGCTGCTTTCCAATCTTTGGGGATCTCAGACGACACGAAAGAGAGGTTGAAGAGGCTAGTAATAGGGGTGGCAACAATTTCAGCAGATAGTTTTAGAAAGAAAGGGTCCAGATTATCTAGCCCGGCTGATTTGTAAGGGTCCAGATTTTGCAGCTCATTAAGAACATCAGCTGACTGTATTTGGGAGAAAGAGAAATGGGGAAGGCTTGGGCGAGTAGCAGAGGGGAGGGCAGTGCTGTTGTCCGGGGTAGGGGTAGCCAGGTGGAAAGCATGGCCAGCCGTAGAAAAATGCTTATTGAAATTCTCAATTATAGTGGATTTGTCGGTGGTGACAGTGTTTCCTATCTTCAGAGCGGTTGGAAGCTGGGAGGAGGTGTTCTTATTCTCCATGGACTTTACGGTGTCCCAGAACTTTTTTGAATTTGTGTAGCAGGAAGCAAATTTCTGCTTGAAAAAGCTAGCCTTGGCTGTTCTAACTGCCTGTGTATATTGGTTTCTGGCTTCCCTGAAAAGTTGCATATCACGGGGGCTGTTCGATGCTAATGCAGAACGCCATAGGATGTTTTTCTGATGGTTAAGGGCAGTCAGGTCAGGAGAGAACCAAGGGCTATATCTGTTCCTGGTTCTAAATTTCTTGAATGGGGCATGCTTATTCAAGATGGTGAGGAAGGCATTTTTAAAAAATGACCAGGCATCCTCTACTGACGGGATGAGATCAATATCCTTCCAGGATATCCCGGCCAGGTCGATTAGGAAGGCCTGCTCGCTGAAGTGTTTCAGGGAGCGTTTGACAGTGATGAGTGGAGGTCGTTTGACCGCTGACCCATTACGGATGCAGGCAATGAGGCAGTGATCACTGAGATCTTGGTTGAAAACAGCAGAGGTGTATTTGGAGGGCAAGTTTGTTAGGATGATATCTATGAGGGTACCCGTGTTTACGGAATTGGGGTGGTACCTGGTAGGTTCATTGATAATTTGTGTGAGATTGAGGGCATCAAGCTTAGATTGTAGGGTGGCTGGGGTGTTGAGCATGTTCAAATTTAGGTCGCCTAGCAGCACGAGCTCTGAAGATAGATGGGGGGCAATCAGTTCACATATAGTGTCCAGAGCACAGCTGGGGGCAGAGGGTGGTCTATAGCAGGCGGCAACGGTGAGAGACTTGTTTTTAGAGAGGTGGATTTTTAAAAGTAGAAGTTCAAATTGTTTGGGAACAGACCTGGATAGTATAACAGAACTCTGCAGGCAGTCTTTGCAGTAGATTGCAACACCGCCCCCTTTGGCCGTTCTATCTTGTCTGAAAATATTGTAATTGGGGATAAAAATGTCTGAATTTTTGGTGGTCTTTCTAAGCCAGGATTCAGACACGGCTAAAACATCCGGGTTGGTAGAGTGTGCTAAAGCAGTGAACAAAACAAACTTAGGGAGGAGGCTTCTAATGTTAACATGCATGAAGCCAAGGCTATTACGGTTACAGAAGTCATCAAAAGAGAGCGCCTGGGGAATAGGAGTGGAGCCAGGTACTGCAGGGCCTGGATTCACCTCTACATCACCAGAGGAACAGAGGAGAAGTAGGATAATGGTACGGCTAAAAGCTATGAGAATTGGTCGCCTAGAGCTACTAGAGCAGAGAGTAAAAGGAAGTTTCTGGGGGCGATAAAATAGTTTAAAGGAATAATGTACAGACAAAGGTATGGTAGGATGTGAATACAGTGGAGGTAAACCTAGGTATTGAGTGATGATGAGAGAGATCTTGTCTCTAGAAACATCATTGAAACCAGGTGATGTCATCGCATATGTGGGTGGTGGAACTGATAGGTTGGATATGGTATAGAGAGCAGGGCTAGAATCTCTACAGTGAAATAAGCCAATAAACACTAACCAGAACAGCAATGGACAAGGCATATTTACATTAAGGAGAGGCATGCTTAATCGAGTGATCAGTAAGGGTCCAGTGAGTAGAGGTTGGTTGGGGTCGTGGCGATCCAGACAGCTGGCCGGGTATATGGCTATCGGTAGCAGCATAGGATGGAGGTCTGTTTGTAGATACCTCGTGCGTTTCCGTCGGTAGGTTCCGTGTAGTGGGGTTTTGTTCAGATAGCAGCCGATAGGACAGCTAACGATTAGCGGGCCTCAGGTGAGCGTTCAGGTAACGTCGGGACGGATTTGCCGGTTGGATAAATCCCTCGGGCAGATAACGTCGGCAGTCAGTCGTGAAGGCCCGGTGGGGTTCCGTATCTGCAGCAGCAACAAAAGAAACGGGTCCGGATGGTGATGGAACTCCTCAGCTGGCTAGCTCCAGCATGATTTGAGTTTGCTCCGGGGTCGACGTAAGCCAATAGTCACACGGTATGCAGCTAGCTAGTGGAGTTCTGTTTTTAGATTAATATAATTGCCTTGTTACAATTATTTTTGACGGGTTCATTCTTTTGCCGTCATTTCTCCAACCCAGATGGAATTGGGACTCTTTGATAGATGGGTACCTAGGTGGTCAATGTCTCCTACATTGAGACTGTCGACCCACTCTTTATTCTGGACAGAAGCAGAGGGCACAGGGTGATAGGTTATCATTATGGCGGTGTGATTGACAGGTACACTATATTTGTCTCTCTCACACAGGCAACCACATAGTGGTTTGGTGGGAACATGAGGTTATTATGGATGGAGTTTGTGGAAACATGGAGCTCCTTGTCTGTGCTAACTGACTGGTCACAGGGCACAGAGGTGACAAAGCAGAAATAGACACAACACCCACACAACAAATGGCCTGAAACGTTCTCTTCGCCCACATGATCTCTCTATTTCGGCCCATGTCTGCCTCTTTCTTTCTCTATCGTGCTTGACCTCTCTCTGTCTGTTTTATTTCTGTCTCTACCCCACGCTCTCCTGTCCATCCAGGACTCTGTAGATCAAGGATCATCAACTGTATATTAATCCACGGGCAAAAAAAAATCGGACTAAAACATAATCATTTCAAACTGTGCTTAAATTTGTATACGATCACATACTCTATGTCTCTATTATGCGTGGGAATACTTTGGAACAGATCTTTTACAAATCACTAGGAGCTGATTTTCTGATGTTTTTACAGTTTTTTATGTCCAACAATTAAAATAATAATATTAATTTTGCTCAGAAACCTTGAGGTGCAAAATAAAATCACCCGGGGGCCAAACCCTGCTGTAGGTAGACTGAAACATAAATAAATTAAGTTGATTTCTGAGAAGAATAAGAGGACAGGAATGTTTGGAAAGTATTTAATATCCATCCCCCAACACCCCGACCCCCCCACTCTGATGAATTTCGAGTTAAAAAAATCTTCACATCCCTTTCAATTACAAACCCCAGTGATCATTTCCCATATGTGCTTTATGTTGTTTATGTCATATCTATATGATACGCTGATTTGATTCAGTTTGTTGTTTTTCTCATGGTTCTTTAACTGTATCATACATTGTGGCCCACAGAAAATCTATGTTGTTTTCTCCAATCCGTGGAGGCTACGGGTGCTGCATGGCCATGCATTACAATAGGGGATGGAATAGTCTTTAGGTTTGGTCTGATCTAGCCAGATGCTAAAATCCCAACCAAATATCTTCGATAATTGTTGATATTGTGGATACAGGTATGACTTGACTGTGACTGTATGATTTGTGTTTCACGATACTATATCTTATTAGATTTATGGGGACCATTGGACATACCTTCCTGATTGTGACATCTCTGAAGTAGTTGTTGACAAACTGCACTTTATTTGGTTTAGAGATAATCCTACAACACATGGTCTCAACAGTCTTTTGTTATCGTTTGGATTATGTTGGAATGTAATATAATGGAAGGAAGCAAGGAAGGCGAAATAGAACATTTGAAGATCTCAAATGGGTAATACAAAATCTAACTTTTTTTAGTATATACTTTAGTATATACTACAGTAATTAATGTAGTGTTTTTGTGGACTGTAGTATACTGTACTATTTACTGTAGTGTTTTTGCAGACATTACTGTACTATTTTCTGTACTGTTTTTGTTTTATTATCTTTGACATGGAAGTGTAGGCCTTCTCTTTGAAAACCCCTACCGGAGAAATACTAAAAGAGCAAATTTTCCATAACCTGTAGGTAGGTAGGACTGAGTTCTGAGCGGATTGTTCAGCGCTTCTGCTCTTTTCTATAACATGTATGGAACATAATACAATGTATTCGGAAAGTATTCAGACCCCTTGACGTTCTCCACATTTTGTTACGTTACAGCCTTATTCTAAAATGTATTAAATTCATGTTTTTCCTCATTAATCTACACACAATACCCCATAATGACAAAGCGAAAACAGGTGTTTATAGTTTTTTGCAAATTTATAAAAACAAACAAAAAATAAATATCTTACTTACATAAGTGTTCAGACCCTTCTCTATGAGACTCCAAATTAAGCTCAGGTGCATCCTGTTTCCATTGATCATCCTTGAGATGAACCTACAATTTGCTTTGAGTCAACCTGTGGTAAATTCAATTGATTGGACATGATTTGGAAAGGCACTCAGCTGTCTACATAAGTTCCCACAGTTGACAGTGCACGTCAGAGCAAAAACCAAGCCATGAGGTTGAAGGAATTGTCCGTAGAGCTCCGAGACAGGATTGTGTCGAGACAGGAATGTGTTGAGACACAGATCTGGGGAAGGGTGCCAAAAAATGTCTGACGCATTGAAGGTCCCCAAATACACAGTGGCCCCTATGGTGAAGCATGGTGGTGACAACATCATGCTGTGGGGATGTATTTCAGCGGCAGGAGCGACTAGGATCGAAGGAAAGATAAACGTAGCAAAGTACAGAGAAATGCTTGATGAAAACCTGCTCTAGAGCGCTCAGGACCTCAGACTGGGGCGAAGGTTCACCTTCCAACAGGACACCGACCCTAAGCATAAAGCCAAGACAACGCAGGAGTGGCTTCAGAACAAGTCTCTGAATGTCCTTGAGTGGCCCAGCCAGAGCCCGGACTTGAACCCGATCGAAAATCTCTGGAGAGACCTGAAAATAGCTGTGCAGCGACGCTCCCCATCCAACCTGAGAGAATCTGCAGAGAAGAATAGGAGAAACTTCCCAAATACAGGTGTGCCAATTTTGTAGCGTCATACCCAAGAAGTTCCAAGGCTGTAATCGCTGCCAAAGGTGCTTCAACAAAGTACTGAGTGGAGGGTCTGAATACATATGTTATTGTGATATTTCCATATACATTTCTAAAAAGCAGTTTTTGCTTTGTCATTATGGCGTATTGTGTGTAGATTGATGAGGGAAAGAAATTTGAATACATTTTAGAATAAGGCTGTAACGTAACAAAATGTGGAAAAAGTCAAGGGGACTGAATAGTTTCCGAATGCACTGCATATGGTCTTTACTTGGCATGCACGTTTCTCATTTATGGGTGGCACAAATTGGGATATGAGGGAGTCGAATGGGCAGGGTATCAAATACAGTAGTATTTACTAAAGTTTAAAAAGTGTAGTGTTTTTGGAGACAATGTAATATTTACTGCACTGTTTGCCATAAGAAAATGCTCATCCAGAGATGGGATTCCTAGTGGCTGGTGATTTTAATGCAGGGAAACTGTAATCTGTTTGACCTCATTTCTACTAGCATGTCACATGTGCAATTAGAGGAGACAAAACTCTAGATTACCTTTACACCACACACCGAAACGCATACAAAGTTCTCCCTCACCCTTCATTTGGAAAATCTGACCACAACTCTATTGTTCTGATTTTTGCTTACAAGCAAAAACTCAGACAGGAAGTACCAGTGACGCGCTCAATACGGAAGTTGTCCGATTAAATGGATGCTAAGCTAAAAGACTGATTCGCTAGCAGAGACTGGAATTTGTTCTGGGATTCATCCAATAGCATTGAGGAATTTACCACATCAGTCACCAGCTTCATTAATAAGTGCATCGACGATGTCGTAGAAATCGTACATGCAACATCCACACTGAGCTAAAGGCAAGAGCTGTAGCGGGACAGTAATCCGGATGTTTATAAGAAATCCCGCTATGACCTCCAATGAGCTATCAAACAGGAAAAGTGTCAATACAGGACTAAGATCGAATCCTACTAAGCCGGCTTTGACGGTGACAGATGTGGCAGGGTTTGCAAACTACAGTATCACAGATTACAATTGGAAACCCTGCCACTAGTGCCCAGTGATGCGAGCCTTCCAGATGAGCTATATGCCTTCTATGCTACCTTCAAGGCAAGCAACACTGAACCATGCATGAGAGCACCAGCTGTTACGGACAACTGTGCGTTCACACTCTCCGTAGCCGATGTGAATAAGATTTTTAAACAGGTTAACAGTCACAAGACCGGGGCCTGACTGATTACCAGGACACGTACTCAGAGCATGTGCTGACTAGCTGGCAAGTGTCCTGATTGACATTTTCAACCTTTCCCTGACCCAGTCTGAAATACCTACATCTTTCACGCAGACCATTATAGTCCCTTTGCCCAAAAACATCATGGTAACTTTTTTATTTTACCAAGTAAGTTGACTGAGAACACATTCTCATTTACATCAACAGCCTGGGGAATAGTTACATGGGAGAGGAGGGGGCATGAATGAGCCAATTGGAAGCTGGGGACGATTAGGGGTCCCTCAGCGGTGTGTGTACTCCTGGTTCACCCACGATTTGCGTGACCGCGCACGATTCCAACACCTTCATTAAGTTTGCTGCTGAGACAATGGTGGTAGGCCTGATCCCCGATGATGATAGCCTATAGGGATGAGGTCAGAGACCTCGCAGTGTGGTGCCAGGACAACGAACTCTCCCTCAATGTCAGCAAGACATAGGAGCTGATCCTGTAGGAAACGGAGGGCCGAACACCCCCCATTCACATCCACAGGGCTCTAATGGAGCGGGTTGAGAGCTTCAAGTTCCTCAGTGTCCATATCCCTCAGGATCTATCATGGTCCACATACACCAACACAGTTGTGAAGAGGGCTCGACAACACCTCTTTCCTCTCAAAAAGTTATACAGCTGCAACATTGAGAGCATCTTGAATGGCTGCATCGCCGCTTCATATGGCAACTGCTTGGCATCCGACCGCAAGGCTCTAGAGAGGGTAGTGCGTACGGCCCAGTACATCACTGGGGCCGAGCTCCCGCCATCCAGGACCATTGCAAGAGAGTAAGACACACTGACACTGTCGAACAATCACAGAGTTAGGAGAAGAACCGAATACCAACAGGGTTCGGGGGTTACCTCTCTAACGAAGATTCCCTGACCCCGCCCTATCTTCCCTGTGTGCGTTCATAGAAGTGAAAGTATGGGCTGGCCTCTAGCTGATGATATGTTCTCCGGGAAAGGGTGGGGCTTTACCGGAGTGCTGATTGGTCTGAGCTGTCTTATTGTGGGAGCCATATTCCTAATATACCATGACCCATCCGAGAATGCAGAAGGTGGTAATTGGACCCATAGTGTAGACGATGAGGATTTTGTATCAACCAAGCATAAGAGATCACTTGATCTGGGTAAACAGGAATTGAGAGTGGAGATAGGGAAGGATGTCTCAGTTGAGTTCTATGTAGACCAAATGGCGTCTCTGACCCCTTGGCAGTCTAGAACTATGAGCCATTATGGAAGATATATGTGCAGGTCCCCGTGTAGTACATGGAAACAGGTCATAGGTCACACCAAGAGAGAGGGCTATATAAATCCACATACCCAGTATGGAAGAAGATGGAGTATAGTGAAGGTGAGGGTTTTTGACTGTAATCCGGAGCGAGAGAAGTATTGCATAAAGTTACGAATTAACATTAAAAACGTAAAGAAAGAGGATCTAGGGTTATGGTATGTTGGTTTTGATCAGGTTTCGGTAGACACTACGGTACCATTCCGGATAGAAGAGGTGAGGGCCGGTGATAGTTCTATAGCCAGCCAGAATACAAGCAGAGCCCCATACAAAACAGATTCTGACCGTGGAGTCGTCCAGAGCCAAGGACCGGTGCGGATAGTTCAGACGAAAGATCTTAAAGAAGTGATTGAGGTGGAAACTGGTTATGAGGATTCCAACCTGTGGTTAGAATGGATTCAGTACACAGCCAGATCAGTAGCTAAAGAAGAATTTTATGCCTGCGCCACAGCCAAACCTCAGTTGACCACCATCCCCTTGAGGGAATTGATTCACCCAGGGGAATGGCCTGTATGGTAAAGCTGTTTATGAAGGCAGGGAAGCCAGACAAGGACAGTTGCATTGATCTGCATTATCTGTATCCCCATGTGCCCATTACATCCAGACCTCCCCCTTTCACCGTTACAGGGGGAAATTATTATTGTATGGCAAGATACATCACACACGGATGGGACGTAGGGGAAGTAAGAACATGCAATAGGACAGAGAAGGTTACAACCAACAAGACAATGAGGGACCTGACTGGGTTGTTGAGTTCCGAGGACTTTAGTAAGATAAAAAGGCCTAGAGCGGACGTTTGGTGGTTGTGTGGAGGTAAGAAGCTGTGGCTTAACCTGTTTGGCGTGCAAGCCCGACGTCGGTACATTTATGACAACAGCCACTTCAAGTGCAGGGCGCGAAATTCAAAAGATATTTTTTTTTAATATTTAACTTTCACACATTAACAAGTCCAATACAGCATATGAAAGGTACACATCTCGTGAATCCAGCCAACATGTCCGATTTTTAAAATGTTTTACAGGGAAGACAAAACATGTAAATCTATTAGCTAACCACGTTAGCAAAAGACTCCACTTTTATTACTCCATCAGTTTTTGACTCCATCAGTAGCTATCACAAATTCGGCCAAATAAAGATATAAATAGCCACTAACCAAGAAACAACCTCATCAGATGACAGTCTGATAACATATTTATTGTATAGCATATGTTTTTTTCAAAAAATGTGCATATTTCAGTTATAGTTTACATTGCAGCTACATTCAGAAATTGCACCGAAAGCAGCCATAATATTTACAGACACCAACGTCAAATACCTAATTACTCATCATAAAACATTTCTGAAAAATACACAGTGTACAGTAAATGAAAGACAGGCATCTTGTGATGCCAGACAATATTTCCGATTTATTAAGTGTTTTACAGCGAAAACAAAATGTAGTGTTATATTAGCTTAGCACAATAGCCAGAAACACTTGGGCGCCGGCGACTACGACAGATATATAAAATAACATCATAAATTGGGTCTTACTTTTGCTGATCTTTCATCAGAATGTTGAACAAGGTGTCCTTTGTCCAGATGAGTCGTTGTTTGGATTCAGAATGGCAACTTTCTCTCTCCATTTAGCAAGCGCGCTAGCCGGGTTGCACGGATCTCTCCATGTAAACAAACGGAAGAGAACGGAACACGGCAAAACTCCCGAAAAACTGTCAATAATCTGATGAAACTATATTGAAAAAACATACTTTACGATGATATGGTGACATGTATCAAATAAAATCAAAGCCGGAAATAATAGTCGCCTATAACGTCAGCAAAACAAAAGGCAACCCCACTGTCCAAATCGCGTTCTTCAGAGTACCGGAAATGGGGTACACGTCATTCCAAGAGGATTTATTCCATCCCAGATCGAGATAATCACCTCATTTCTTCTCTCACAGCCTTCTTGACACCCAGAGGAAGGTGTATGACGTGCATGTATACTAATAGCTCTTGTGCCCATTTATAGGCAGGAAGAAGAGAGCATCGATTTCAGACTTTGAACTTCCGGGTCAGGAAAAGTGCTGCAGAATGAGTTCTGTTTCACTCAGAGAAATAATTCAAACGGTTTTAGAAACTAGAGAGTGTTTTCTATCCAATAGTAATAATAATATGCATATTGTACGAGCAAGAATTGAGTACGAGGCCGTTTGAAATGGACACATTTTATCAGGCTTCTCAATACTGCCCCTTGCAGCCATAAGAAGTTAACCTGCCTACAAATTGGACCGGGATTGGTGCACTAGTGCAGTTAGGCATGCCCTTCACCCTTATCAAACACAAAGACCTAGGGCCAGGTAGAAGAGAAAGAAGGAGTGCTCCATCAGGATCTTTTGACAATAGAGTTTACATTGATAGCTTTGGGGTTCCAAGGGGGTACCTGATGAGTTCAAAGCTAGGAATCAGATATGGGCTGGCTTGGAATCAAGCATCTTCTGGTGGTCAACTCTCAATAAAAATGTAGATTGGATCATTATATCTACTATAACCAACAGCGTTTCATCAACTATACTAGAGAGGCAATAAAAGGTTTAGCAGGACAAACCGCGGCAACTAGTTTGATGGTATGGCAGAATAGAATAGCTAGAATAGATATGTTTCTGGCTGAAAAGGGTGGTGTGTGTGATATTCGGAGCAGAATGTTGTACTTTCATCCCCAAAAGTAACACAGAAAGTAACACAGCTCCAGACGGATCAGTGACCAAGGCCCTGGCTGGTTTAACCACATTGGCTCACGAATTACGACATTAGCTCACGACATTAGGCTTATGCAGTTTTACTACGCGATACGTTAGACAGGATTACCAGGGCATACTGACCAGCTCAAATAGACAGAAGTGTGCTATATGGCAGACCAATCCAAACTCATCGATCGGCATGTCCAGCCCACTCATTATCTCAGCCAATTATGGCTAGCGGGAAGGTTGCTGACTTTTTCTGTGACTAAAACAACTACGCTCATAATTTAACAATTTCATTTGTATTTTTAGATGGCATACAAGTTTGATACAAAAAAAAGTTTACATTCAAATGGCTCTCCTGTGAAGTAGTGACCTGCGACATACGCCTAGTTTCCTGAAACAGGTCACAAATAGCTCCCCAGACTATCTGCGTTGACCCTTTTTACACACCTTTCTGACACATACCCTGCTGCTACTGTTTATGATCTATCCTGTTGCCTAGTCACTTTATTCCTAGTTATATGTACATATCTACCTAATTTCCCTCGTACCCCTGCACATTAACTTGGTACTGGTACCCTGTGTATCATAGCGAAGTTATCTTTACTCATTGTGTATTTATTATTATGTGTTATTACTCTTCTATTATTTCTCTATTTTCATGTGACGAATACAATTTGATTTGAAGTTGTACTTGAAAACATTCATTATTTATGGACTGCCTGAGACCACAGCTAAGTGCATCGTGAGATGCTTTTTTGCCCTTCTGAGTCACTTTATACACAAAAGATCTCAGCTAAACATAGAATCAAGCTATTTATCGGTCTCTCTGTGACAGCCGATAACTTTGGAACAAAGTTGACTACAAGTATAAAGTTGCCAATGTGTTTTGCAATTGTTACAAACAAGCGAAGGATAAAAACATGCTTCAAACTAAAACCGAGATGACTGCATTAAAAAACAAATATGCTACATAGCTCTATATGTTTCAATCATATTGATTTCATGTTCAGCGAATTCAGTTCTATTTTGGTAATTGTAAGCTACACTGTCTAATTTTTGTCTCAATATAATTAAATACGTGTAGCAACATGTGCACAATGATGTGTCAAATCTTTAATTTAGTGCATTATTTTACGATAAGCATTAGCCTAGAGCAGTGGTTCCCAAACTTTTTATAGTCCCGCACCCCTTCAAACATTCAACCTCCAGCTGCGTACCCCCTCTAGCACCAGGGTCAAAGCATTCTCAAATGTAGTTTTTTGCCAACATTTTAAGCCTGCCACACACACGATACATTTATTAAACATAAGAATGATTGTGAGTTCTTGTCACAACCCGGCTCATGGGAAGTGACAAAGAGCGCTTATAGGACCAGGTGTCACACCCTGACCTTAGAGATCCTTTTAATTATCTATTTGGTTATGTCAGGGTGTGACTAGGGTGGGCAATCTATGTTTTCTATTTCTTTGTTGGCCGGCTATGGTTCCGAATCAGAGGCAGCTGTCTATCGTTGTCTCTGATTGGGAATCATACTTAGGCAGCCTGTTTTCCCTAGTTTGTGGGATCTTGTTTTGGTACTGTGCTGTTTAGCCCTACTAGACGTTTCGTTATGTATTTGTTGTTTTTTCGGTGTTCATTTAATAAATTAAAAAGGTACTCCTACCACGCTGCACCTTGGTCCGATCCTTCCATCGACGCACGTAACACCAGGGAACAAATAATAATATAATAAGAATTAATACTTTTGCTGTTTATTTAACCATCTATATAAAACTTTATTTGTTCATCGAAAATTGGGAATAACTCACCAAAGGTTAATGAGAAGGGTGTGCTTGAAAGGATGCATATGACTCTGCAATGTTGGGTTGAATAAATCTTAAAAATCTTAAATAATTTTCCACACACAGTCTGTGCCTGTATTTCGTTTTCATGCTAGTGAGGGCCGAGAATCCACTCTCACATCGGTACGTGGTTGCAAAGGGCATCAGTTTCTTAACAGAGTGATTTGCCAAAGCAGGATACTCTGAGGGCAGCCCAATCCAGAAATCTGGCAGTGGCTTCTGATTAAGTTCCACTTTCACAGAACCGCTTGTCGCAATTTCATGAGGCTCTCTTGTTCAGATATCGGTAAGCGGACTGGAGGCAGGGCATGAAAGGGATAACGAATCCAGTTGTTTGTGTCATCCATTTCGGGAAAGTATCTGCGTAATTGCGCACCCAACTCACTCGGGTACTTTGCTATATCACATTTGACATTGTCCATAAGTGTCACACCTGCTCCCGCTCTTCCCCCCTGGCGCTCGAGGGTGCCAGGCTCCCCAGCATTGCGCACTCCTGCCACCATCATTACGCACACCTGCCTTTTCCCCATCACGCGCATCAGCGATTATTGGACTCACCTGGACTCTATCACCCTTGTCACTACCTTCCCTATATATGTCTAGTTCCCCGCTCTGTTCCCTGCTTCAGCATTAATGTTCATATCTCCTTGTTTACCTGTGTGCCGACCCTGTGCCTGTCTTGTTACTTGTTTGTTCCTGATTAAATGTTGACTCCCCGTACCTGCTTCTCATCTCCGACGTCGGTCCCTACAGTAAGCTTGAGTTCATTTGCACACACAAAATCATTCAATGATGGAAAGACCTGTGTGTTGTCCTTGTTAATGCAGACAGAGAAGAGCTCCAACTTCTTAATCATAGCCTCAATTTTGTCCCGCACATTGAATATAGTTGCGGAGAGCCTGTAATCCTAGGTTCAGATCATTCAGGCTAGAAAAAACATCACCCAGATAGGCCAGTCTTGTGAGAAACTCGGTCAGACAAGTAAAAATGATGGTCATTTTAAGAAAACTTTAAGCTAGTCATACGGACTGTTAGTGGAATTCCCGCGAGGGAGTAACGGTTAATGTGATTGGATGTTAATTATTTGACTAGGCCACCTGTATTTGACATTGTTGTTATTTCGCTGAACACTAGATGGTTTAATTAAAATTTCGGCAGTGGAACGAGGCTACTCAGGCAAGAAAAAAACCTCACCCAAATGTATAGCCCCGTTGGAAAATATAAATGGATTTTTTTTTAATGTGAATCACATTTTTATTTGGCGTACCCCCGACGTCATTGCGCGTACCCTGGGAATTCCTGGCATAGAATAAGCCACCTCAATATTTGCAGCCATAAGGTGATAATATCTCTCTAGGAGCTGATCCGTCGTCTGTGTTGTAGAATAATTATAATGTTAAGGTAATATTTGATTGGAAAAAGCTGATCCGAGAGCATCTTTTCTTTCTATCCTCAAACGATGCACTTAGCGAACATTCTTTCTGCATGTTGTTTTGGAAAACGCATGTTACATCTTTGGCCGTTGGAGGAACAATGACTATTGGGAAACTGGGCAGTGGTCAATACCTTCAGGTAAAGATGGGTGCTTTAAAAAATATTCTCATCTGAGACATTACGTGCTTATTAACACATTTCATAAAGACGTCTGGATCTACAGTATTGTTTGACCATAAGTTTCTTCTCTAGGTTTGACATCTGAGATAGAGACATGAGATGCAAAATGCAAGGTCATTTTTGAGGGATGATATAAATAGGTGTTATGTTGTTATCAACTGTCTGTGTGATTGAAGTGTTGAGGTGCAGGCTGGCTGGCTGGCTGACTAGTTCGATCTGACCGGGGTTGTGTGGGTGGAGATAAACTCTGAATGTCACCTCATTGAATTGAGAAATTGTGAGAAGAGAAGTGAAGTGAAGAGCTTCAGATGCTCTAGTGGCCTGGCTTTGCTGTGACCCTCTGTCTCATTCTGACAGTATGAGAGGAAGCAAAAAGAAAGTTGCTGTCAAATTAGCAAGGCATGGCCATGAGAAGACATCCTCACATTGTCAGTATTGTGCCGGGGTCACCATTTATTTATTTTGACCAAGTCTTTATTTGTTTTGTCATTTTTTTATGGGGGGTGGGAGGGGGTTAGAGAAAGTTTAATGCTTAGATTCCTAATGAATATTGAATTATTTGCAAACAGTGTCATTTTCATTGCAAATAAGACACACTGGCTTGACATTGGGAAGTGATGGTAAGATGAAAGCATATCAACTGTCCATTCTTCCCTGAAACTTCGATTTTTATTATCCACCTTTCTTTTGACACTTTTTGAGAGCGACATTTTCTCTTGCTATCAAGCTAATTGTACTGAACGAGTGTTGACATTAAAAAAAGTAGTGTAGCTACGTAAACCTGTTTTCAATCAACGCATAGACGAAAATAATAATTGAATAGAGTCATTGTTTTTTTATGACTGTTATTGTCACTGAATTATTATGTACTAATCAGATGTGTTAAAAATGTTGTTCAATTTGTAGTGTAGGCCAATTAATTGTGCTACTATTATATGCTAATTTGGTTCTGGCACGCCGACTATTAGCTCAGAAGAAATGGCAGTGTTTGGCTTAAACAGTAAGAACCTCATACCAAAATTCAAGCATGGTGGTGGTAGTGTGATAGTTTCTGGATGCTTTGCTGCCTCAGGACCTGGACAACTTGCCTTAATAGAAGGAACCATGAAAATATGCAAAAAAGAAAATCAGAAAGGGTCAAATACTTTTTCACGGCACGATAAATGACATTTTTCCTCTTGTAGTATGACTTTTAAACCTCCTCACCATTAGTTAATTGAGTAACTACAATCTGAGGTGTTCTTCTTTGGAATATTGACGAATACAGTTACATAACTCAGATAAAGCCATGTGACATGTCATCTCTCCAAGTGGACAATTGCTCTTGTCTCTTTCAGAGAGGCTCATCCTTGTGGATAGAGGAAAATAGACTAACTTGAAAACTTTTACATAAGTCTCATCATGCACGGCTGTAGGACGATATCTATGGAGCAAATAAAGTTGAAGTGGAGCTCTCTAGACAATATCCATAGTACATTAGAGCTTGCTGCTATATCTCCAGACTCAGACACTGTCACGTTCCTGACCTGTTTTCTGTTATTTTTATATGTGTTTAGTTGGTCAGGGCGTGAGTTGTGGTGGGCATTCTATGTTTTGTGTTTCTATGTTTAGGTCACTTGTAATTAGCCTTATATGGTTCTCAATCAGGGACAGGTGTTTGACGTTTCCTCTGATTGAGAACCATATAAAGGTTGGCTGTTCACAATGTTTGTTTGTGGGTGATTGTCTTCCGTGTCTGTGTAGGTTGCACCACACGGGACTGTTTCGGTTTGTTCGTTCGTTAGTTGTAGTCTGTACCTGTTCGTGCGTTCTTCATGTTATATGTAAGTTCTCACGTTTTAGGTCAGTCTACGTCGTTTTGTTGTTTTGTAATTCTCCAAGTGTTTTTCGTGTTCGTCTTTGTCTTTCAATAAATTAATTAATTATGTATTCAATACCCGCTGCATTTTGGTCCTCCGATCCTTCTCTCCTCTCCTCGTCCGAGGAGGAGGAAGAACTAGACTATCGTTACAGAATCACCCACCAACCTAGGACCAAGCGACGGGGGAGAGCGCAACAGCGAAACCAGGACTCATGGACATGGGAGGAAATATTGGCTGGAAAAGGACCCTGGGCTCAGACAGAAGAGAATCGCCGCTCTCGGGAAGAGAGGGAGGCAGCTAAAGCCCAGGAGCGGTGGTATGAGGAGGCAGCAAGGAGGCGTGGCTGGAAACCCGAAAAGCCTGTGAGTAGACTCCAAACTTTCTTGGGGCGGGGGGCTTAAAAGGAGAGTGGCGAAGTCAGGTAGGAGACCTGCGCCCACTCCCTGTACTTACCGTGGAGAGCGAGAGTACGGGCAGACACCGTGTTACGCAGTAGAGCGCATGGTGTCTCCTGTACGTGTGCACAGCCCGGTGCGGTACAAACCAGCTCCTCGTATCGGCAAGCCAGATTGAGCATTGAGCCAAGTGCCATGAAGCCGGCTCTACACATCTGGCCACCAGTGCGTCTCCTCGGGCCGGCTTACATGGCACCAGCCTTAAGCATGGTGTCCCCGGTTCGCCTACATAGCCCGGTGCGGGTTATTCCACCTCCTCGCACTGGTCAGGCGACGGGGAGCATACAACCAGGTAAGGTTGGGCAGGCTCAGTGCTCAAGGGAGCCAGTACGCCTGCACGGTCCGGTATTTCCGGCGCCACCTCCCCGCTCCAGCCCAGTACCACCAGTGCCTACACCACGCATCAGGTTTCCAGTGGGTCTCCAGAGCCCTGTTCCTCCTCCACGCACTCTCCCTGTGGTGCGTGTCTCCAGCCCAGTACCACCAGTTCCGGCACCACGCACCAAGCCTCCTGTGCGTCTCCAGAGCCCTGTACGCACTGTTCCTTCTCCCCGTACTCGCCCTGATGTGCGTGCCCTCAGCCCGGTAACACCAGTGCCGGTACCACGCACCAGGCCTATAGTACGCTTTGAGAGTCCAGTGTGCCCTGTTGCTGCTCCCCGCACTAGCCTGAAGGTGCGTGTCTTCAGCCCGGTACCTCCAGTTCCGGTGCCACGCACCAGGCCTACAGTGCGTCTCAGCCAGCCAGAGTCTGCCGTCTGCCCAACGGCGCCTGAACTGCCCGTCTGCCAAGCGGCGCCTGAACTGCCCGTCTGCCCAACGGCGCCTGAACTGCCCGTCTGCCCAACGCCGTCTGAACTGTCCGTCTGCCAAGCGCCGCATGAACTGCCCGTCTGTACTGAGCCTGCAAAGCCGCCCGTCTGCCATGATCCTTCAGAGCCGTCCGCCAGACAGGAGCCGCTAGAGCCTTCCGCCAGACAGGAGCCGCTAGAGCCTTCCGCCAGACAGGATCAGCCAGAGCCTTCCGCCAGACAGGATCAGCCAGAGCCTTCCGCCAGACAGGATCAGCCAGAGCCTTCCGCCAGACAGGATCAGCCAGAGCCTTCCGCCAGACAGGATCAGCCAGAGCCTTCCGCCAGACAGGATCAGCCAGAGCCTTCCGCCAGACAGGATCAGCCAGAGCCGTCAGCGAGCCATGACCAGCCAGAGCCGTCATCCAGCCAGAGCCGTCATCCAGCCATGACCAGCCAGAGCCGTCATCCAGCCATGACCAGCCAGAGCCGTCATCCAGCCATGACCAGCCAGAGCCGTCATCCAGCCAGGATCCGCCAGAGCCGTCATCCAGCCAGGATCCGCCAGAGCCAGCCAGCCAGGATCCGCCAGTCATTCTGGTGTTGCCCCTCATTCTGGTGTTGCCCCTCAGTCCGGTGTTGCCCCTCAGTCCGGTGCTGCCCCTCAGTCCGGTGCTGCCCCTTAGTCCGGTGCTGCCCCTTAGTCCGGTGGGATTAATTTGGAGGGTGGCCATTTGGAGGAGGCTACAAAAGCGGGGTTTGACTAAGGTGGGATGGGGACCACGCCCAGAGCCTGAGCCGCCACCGTGGACAGATGCCCACCCAGACCCTCCCCTAGACTTTTGGTGGTGCGTCCGGAGTTCGCACCTTGAGGGGGGGGGGGGGTTTATGTCACGTTCCTGACCTGTTTTCTGTTATTTTTATATGTGTTTAGTTGGTCAGGGCGTGAGTTGTGGTGGGCATTCTATGTTTTGTGTTTCTATGTTTAGGTCACTTGTAATTAGCCTTATATGGTTCTCAATCAGGGGCAGGTGTTTGACGTTTCCTCTGATTGAGAACCATATAAAGGTTGGCTGTTCACAATGTTTGTTTGTTGGTGATTGTCTTCCGTGTCTGTGTAGGTTGCACCACACGGGACTGTTTCGGTTTGTTAGTTGTAGTCTGTACCTGTTCGTGCGTTCTTCATGTTATATGTAAGTTCTCATGTTTTAGGTCAGTCTACGTCGTTTTGTTGTTTTATAATTCTCCAAGTGTTTTTCGTGTTCGTCTTTGTCTTTCAATAAATTAATTCATTATGTATTCACAACCCGCTGCATTTTGGTCCTCCGATCCTCCTCTCCTCTCCTCGTCCGAGGAGGAGGAAGAACTAGACTATCGTTACAGAGGGGGAGTATACACAGCTGTGACTATAACCTAAGTTAATTCTCTTGGCAGGTAATACGGTCGACATTTGTGATTCGTTTCATGAAACTAGGCTTATGCGCGTGCCACTACTTCACAGGAGAGCCATATGAATGTAAACTTTTTAAAATCAGAAACACCTTCTGGAACATGTGAACTTTCATGTGCTTTAATAACAAACGTGTATACCATGTGTAAATACAAATAAAATAGTTAAATTATGAGCCTATTTGCTTAAGCCATGGAAAAAGTCAGAAATCTTCCCGCTAGCCATGATAGGCTGAGATAATGAGTAGGCTGGAAATGCCAAGAGGTGAGTTCGGATTGGTCTGCCATGTAGCATGCTTCTGTCTATAACATGAGCTGGTCAGTTCAGTGGTTCTCTCTGTAAAATTGCATTATACTGCAGCACACCTTGCGGGCTGACATAATTCTATGGCACGTTATTTAAGTGTCAGCCATTGTTGCCATTAATGCTAGATTTACCACTAGAAGGCATATTTGAGAAGCATTTGACATTATTTTTAAAATGTCTGTACTAGAGAATTGAAAACCTTTTTTGTAAGAACATAGTATATGGGATTAATTTTAAGAATTGTAGCTTAATTAATTTGATTCATATTAGGGTCAGGGTTTCCGTTAGGAAAATATGACGCTGTACAACGTGACCAGTCGGGAGTAGGCTACAGTACTAAGAGCAAAATAATCCTAACATTTCCACAGCCTAATTGTAGTCTAACCAATACCCAAACGGAGATTTAGTAAAAATAAAAATCGCATTTATTTATCAAGATGTGTCCCCATGCTTGTCTCAGAGCAGGGCGAAGCGGTGCTGAAATAGCTGACCAAACACGGGTAGGCTATTGCCTTTCAAACCTATTGCTTCTATCTTCAATATGTTTTAAATGCCACAATGTCACAAATAATTGAACACACACAATTCTTAAAACTCTTAGAAGGGTAATAGGAGGTGATCTGAATAATAGTAGAGAGAATTATTTATTTCAGCTTTTATTTCTTTCATCACATTCCCAGTGGGTCAGAAGTTTACATACACTCAATTAGTATTCGGTAGCATTGCCTTTAAATTGTTTAATTTGGGTCAAACGTTTCGGGTAGCCTTCCACAAGCTTCCCACAATAAGTTGGGTGAATTTTGGCCCATTCCTCCTGACAGAGCTGGTGTAACTGAGTCAGGTTTGTAGGCCTCCTTGCTCGCACACGCTTTTTCAGTTCTGCCCACACATTTTCCATAGGATTGTGGTCAGGGCTTTGTGATGGCCACTCCAATACCTTGACTTTGTTGTCCTTAAGCCATTTTGCCACAACTTTGGAAATATGCTGGGGTCATTGTCTATTTGGAAGACCCATTTGCGACCAAGCTTTAACTTCCTGACTGATGTCTTGAGGTGTTGCTTCAATATATCCACATAATTTTCATCCCTCATGATGCCATCTATTTTGTGAAGTGCACCAGTCCCTCCTGCAGCAAAGCACCCCCACAACATGATGCTGCCACCCCTGTGCTTCACGGTTGGGATGGTATTCTTCGGCTTGCAAGCCTCCCCCTTTTTCCTCCAAACATAACGATGGTATTTATGGCCAAACAGTTCTATTTTTGTTTCATCAGATGTCCCCATGTGCAGTTGCAAACCATAGTCTGGCTTCTTTATGGTGGTTTTGGAGCAGTGGCTTCTTCCTTGCTGAGTGGCCTTTCAGGTTATGTCGATATAGGACTCGTTTTACTGTGGATATAGATACTTTTGTACCTGTTTTCTCCAGCATCTTCACAAGGTCCTTTGCTGTTGTTCTGGGGATTGATTTGCACTTTTCGCACCAAAGTACGTTTATCTCTAGGAAACAGAATGTGTCTCCTTCCTGAGCTGTATGGTGGCTGCGTGGTCCCATGGTGTTTATACTTGCATACTATTGTTTATACAGATGAATGTGGTACCTTCAGGCTTTTGGAAATTGCTCCCAAGGATGAACCAGACTTGTGGAGGTCTACACATTTTTTCTGAGGTCTTGGCTGATTTCTTTTGATTTTCCCATGATGTCAAGCAAAGAGGCACTGAGTTTGAAGGTAGGCCTTGAAATACATCCACAGGTACACCTCCAATTGACTCAAATGATGTCAATTAGCCTATCAGAAGCTTCTAAAGCCATGACATTATTTTATGGAATTTTCCAAGCTGTTTAACGGAACAGTCAGCTTAGTGTATGTAAACTTCTGACCCACTGGAATTGTGATACATTGAATTATAAGTAAATAATCTGTCTGTTAACAATTGTTGGAAAAATTACTTGTCATGCACAAAGTAGATGTCCTAACCGACTTGCTAAAACTATAGTTTGTTAACAAGAATTTGTGGAGAGGTTGAAAAATGAGTTTTAATGACTTCAACTGTATATGTATTCCCTTTCTTGTAGTGTATCTCATTTCCCGTTTTACTATCGTCCTGGGCTTATAGATTGAGTCAATCCTTCATCAGATGAACCGCAACATGTCGACTAAAACGATTTAACTCATGAATGCTTTTGAAACGTCCTAATATTGTGATAGTGAAGAGCAAAATTCCTCTCAGGAGAATTAACATTACAGTTTCACCAACTGGTAGGCTAATCAAACAACTGTACAAAATGGTAAGAGTACTAGTGAAGAAAGTTACCCCTCTACATCCACATTTCTTTACCTCTCTAAATCTCTAAATGAAAATACTGGCAGATCCATAAAATGTCCTTGTACGGTAGTAGATATAATTAAATTTAGAGGATTTTAAATGAACATCTACGGGGCTTTTATACAATTACAATTATACCATCTTATACAATTAAACTGTTCTAAAATGTTTGTTTATGATGTTGTCTTGCTTGTCTCAGAGCAGCGCAAAACAGTGTTGAAATAGTTGACCACACACGGGTAGGCTATTTCTTGTTGGGGGGAGGGGGGGGATTTTCACACAGTAGCCAGGCTATTAAATTAATCGTTGGATAACAGATCGGTTCTCGGAACTCACTAACATGCGTTACTGTGTGTATTTAGATATTTTCTCTCTCTCTCACACACACTTGCTGTCTTGACCTCTGAATGCTCGGCTATGAAAAGCCAACTGTCATTTACTCCTACACTCTAAAAAGAAAAGGTTCCTGGAGTATCCTTTACGGGTTCTTCAAATTCAAACTGTGGGGGAACCCCTATAAGTTCTTCGAAGAACCCTTGAAAAAGGTTATTCGAAGAACCCCTTATAATGGTTCCTCGAAGAACATTTGAGTAATTTAAAAAAAACTCCCTGTCCACCCTCCCTCCATTATAAAAACATAGTATAATAATAATAACAATATTGACAATTTTGATTTAAATAATTCATTGTTTATTTAGTGTCACCATAAATGTCAATTAATACTTACAAAACAATTTACCAAACAAAACACATTACAAAATTGCAACATTTCTGCAGACATGTCAGACCATAATAAATAATACATTTACTTTGTATAGTGCTTTTCATTACAATTTCTAGCAAGACTATTCAAGCCTTCGACTCACTGATGGTTGAAGATGATGGGAGATAGGCAAATGCAGTCTGGAATCTGCTGGCATCACAGCACAACATCAACATCACTCTAATCACAGTCAGAAGACAGTTGAAGAAACTTGAGTAGACTTATGGAAAGGCTCTGTAAGACATATTATATATATATATACACACACACATTACCGTTCAAAAGTTAGGGGTCACTTAGAAATGTCCTTGTTTTTGAAAGAAAAGCATATTTTTTGTCCATTAAATAACATCAAATTGATCAGAAATACAGTGAAGACATTGTTAATGTTGTAAATGACTATTGTAGCTGGAAACAGCAGATTTTTTTATGGAATATCTACATAGGCTTACAGAGGCCCATTATCAGCAACCATCACCCCTGTGTTCCAATGGCACGTTGTATTAGCTAATCCATAGTCTTTAGACTAGTTGAGTATCTGGACCATCAGCATTTGTGGATTCGATTACAGCCTCAAAATGGCCAGAAACAAATACCTTTCTTCTGAAACTCATCACTCTATTCTTGTTCTGAGATATCAAGGCTATTCAATGCGAGAAATTTGCCAAGAACCTGAAGATCTCGTACAACGCTGTGTACTACTCCCTTCACAGAACAGCGCAAACCGGCTCTAATCAGAATAGAAAGAGAAGTGGGTGGCCCCGCTGCACAACTGAGCAAGAGGACAAGTACATTAGAGTATCTAGCTTGAGAAACAGATGCCTCACAAGTCCTCAACTGGCAGCTTCATTAAATAGTACCCGCAAAACACCAGTTTCGACGTCAACAGTGAAGAGGCAACTCTGGTATACTGGCCTTCTGTTTTATTGCGTCTTTAATGGACAAAAAAGTAGCTTTTCTTTCAAAAACAAGGACATTTCTAAGTGACCCCAAACTTTTGAATGGTTATGTATATATTTTTTTTTATGAAACAAATATTCATATTTCATTTTTAGGGCTTTGTGGGGGCCGCTGGCCACCAGTTGGGAGACCCTGATCTAAGGGAACATAGCTTGATAATTCCACAAACCAATGGGTAACTGTAGAGCCACATGGACATCTGAGGATGCTGGTGGACTTGTTTTACCCACGTTTGTATTGCCCAAAATACATATGTAAAGGGGCCTCGGTAATTGGATTCCCACACATTGAGATATAACCGATATTACAGATACTTACAGTACAAAATTTTTTGTTTTTATTTCTTGTGTTATTATTATTTATGTTATTGACTTGTTTGTTGTGATTTTTCTGCTCTTTTCCCAGCTATAGGGAAGAGATGGGTAGGGTGGTGAAGAGGGTGGGGTTGTGAGGGAGAAGGTAGATGGGAAATAGGGTGAAGTGTGGGGTTAATTGGCAATAATATATTTTTTTCCTGTAGGATGAATTCCTGTTCAACTGTATATTATGTCAGTGTGTGGTGTCATGACGTTGGCCTGTGGGTAGGTTTATGACAGTCATAAATACCTCTTTCCCCCTTTTTCTCTCTCCCTACTATAACTGATGTGACATAAGGAAACCCATGGGTTAACATAGAGATTCTGGGTAACATCAGAAGTTGGGGGAAATTGTCACGTTCCTGACCTGTTTTCCTTTGTTTTGTATTCATTTTAGTTGGTCAGGGCGTGAGTTGGGTGGGTTTGTCTATGTTTTGTATTTCTATGTGGGGTTTTGTGTTCGGCCTGGTATGATTCTCAATTAGAGACAGGTGTGTATTGTTTGTCTCTAATTGAGAGTCATACAAAGGCAGCCAGGGTTTCACTGGTGTTTTGTGGGTGTTTGTTCCTGTGTCCTCACAGGACAGTTGAAGGTTAGTCACGTTTGTTGTTTTGTAGTTTGTAGTGTCTTGTTTGCTGTTTGTTCATTAAAAGATGGCTTATTTCCCTCAATCCGCATCTTGGTCCTATCCATGCTCCTCCTCGTTAAAGGGGGAGAACAACATTGACTGCCTTTACAGAAACACCCACCACAAGAGGACCAAGCGGAGTGGAGAAGGGCAGCGACAGCAGCAGAGACAGACAGAGGAATGGACATGGGAAGACGTCTTGAACGGCAAGGGTTGCTACACATGGGAGGAGATCCTGGCTGGAAAGGATCGCCTCCCATGGGAACAGCTGGAGGCAGCGAGGAGAGCAGAGGCAACCGGAGAGAGGAGCCGAAGGTATGAGGGTACGCGGCTAGCACGGAAGCCCGAGAGGCTCACCCAAAAATTTCTTGGGGGGGGGCTAAAGGGGAGTGTGGCGAAGCCGGGTTGGATACCTGAGCCAACTCCCCGGGCTTGCCGTGGAGTGAGAGGGCGTCGTACTGGTCAGACACCGTGTTATGCGGTAAAGCGCACGGTGTCCCCAGTACGCGTGCTTAACCCAGTGCGGGCTATTCCACCTTGCCGCACTGGGAGGGCAAGGTTGGGCATCGAGCCGGATGCCATGAAGCCGGCCCAACGTATCTGGCCTCCAGTACGTCTTCTCGGGCCGGCGTACATGGCACCAGCCTTACAGGTGGTGTCCCCGGTTCGCCTGCATAGCCCAGTGCGGGCTATTCCACCTCGCCGCACTGGCAGGGCTACGGGGTCCATTCAACCTGGTAAGGTTGGGGAGGCTCGGTGCTCAAGAGCACGTGTCCTCCTTCACGGTCCGGTATATCCGGCGCCACCTTCCCACCCCAGCTCAGTACCACCAGTGCCTACACCACGCACCAGGCTTCCAGTGCATCTCCAGAGCCCTGTTCCTCTTCCACGTACTCTCCCTATGGTGCGTGTCTCCAGCCCGGTGCCTCCAGTTCCGGCACCACGCACCAAGCCTCCTGTGCGTCTCCAGAGCCCTGGACGCACTGTTCCTTCTCCCCGCACTCGCCCTGAGGTGCGTGCCCTCAGCCCGGTACCTCCAGTTCCGGTACCACGCACCAGGCCTAGAGTGCGCCACGAGAGTCCAGTGTGCCCTGTTCCTGTTCCCCGCACTCGCCCTGAGGTGCGTGCCCTCAGCCCGGTACCTCCAGTTCCGGTACCACGCACCAGGCCTATAGTGCGTCTCAGCCGGCCAGAGTCTGCCGTCTGCCCAGCGGTGCCTGAACGGCCCGTCTGCCCAGCTCCGTCTGAGCCATCTGTCTGCCCAGCGCCGTCTGAGCCATCTGTCTGCCCAGCGCCGTCTGAGCCATCTGTCTGCCCAGCGCCGTCTGAGCCATCTGTCTGCCCAGCGCCGTCTGAGCCATCTGTCTGCCCAGCGCCATCTGAGTCATCCGTCTGCCACGAGCCATTAGAGCCGCCCGTCTGTCCCGAGCCAGTAGAGCCGTCCGTCAGTCAGGAGCCGCTAGAGCCGTCCGTCAGTCAGGAGCTGCCAGAGACGCCCGCCAGTCAGGAGCTGCCAGAGACGCCCGCCAGTCAGGAGCTGCCAGAGACGCCCGCCAGTCAGGAGCTGCCAGAGACGCCCGCCAGTCAGGAGCTGCCAGAGACGCCCGCCAGTCAGGAGCTGCCAGAGACGCCCGCCAGTCAGGAGCTGCCAGAGACGTCCGACAGTCCGGAGCTGCCCTACAGTCCGGAGCTGCCCTACAGTCCGGAGCTGCCCTACAGTCCGGAGCTGCCCTACAGTCCGGAGCTGCCCTACAGTCCGGAGCTGCCACTCAGCCCGGACCTGCCGGAGTCCCTCAGCCAGGACCTGCCGGAGTCCCTCAGCCAGGACCTGCCGCCCCTTATCCCGGTGCTGGTCCTTATCCCGGTGCTGCCCCTTATCCCGGTGATGCCCCTTGTCCCGGTGCTGCCCCTTGTCCCGGTGCTGCCCCTTGTCCCGGTGCTGCCCCTTATCCCGGTGCTGCCCCTTATCCCGGTGCTGCCCCTTCATTTAGGTGGGGTTAGTGGGAGGGTGGTCATTGGGAGGGGGATAAAGAAGCGGGGATTGATTATGGTGGGGTGGGGACCTCGTCCACCGCCAGAGCCGCCACCGTGGACAGACGCCCACCCAGACCCTCCCCTAGACTTTGTGCTGGTGCGCCCGGAGTTCGCACCTTAAGGGGGGGGTTCTGTCACGTTCCTGACCTGTTTTCCTTTGTTTTGTATTCATTTTAGTTGGTCAGGGCGTGAGTTGGGTGGGTTTGTCTATGTTTTGTATTTCTATGTGGGGTTTTGTGTTCGGCCTGGTATGATTCTCAATTAGAGACAGGTGTGTATTGTTTGTCTCTAATTGAGAGTCATACAAAGGCAGCCAGGGTTTCACTGGTGTTTTGTGGGTGTTTGTTCCTGTGTCCTCACAGGACAGTTGAAGGTTAGTCACGTTTGTTGTTTTGTAGTTTGTAGTGTCTTGTTTGCTGTTTGTTCATTAAAAGATGGCTTATTTCCCTCAATCCGCATCTTGGTCCTATCCATGCTCCTCCTCGTTAAAGGGGGAGAACAACATTGACTGCCTTTACAGAAATGAACTATATTCTGGTAATCCGACCAACTGAACATATGCGGTGGTACTTAAGGTATATTATGTCAGTTCGGTTGCCCTCTGACAAATTCTCATCAATGATAGAATGACATAAACTGTACTGTGGAAAGTCTAAACGTCAGAGGTATCGGATTCACATGGAATTGTTGTTTAATTCAAATGTTTGAATATGACATTATTTGTGAAGAGGTGAAATGTAATTTTAGCTTCCAAATGAGAGATCTGTGCTCTGAGTTTTCCTCTGCTCACAGTGGCCCACCCCTGTGAAGAGGCATGGGTTATAAACTTTTCAGACACACCCCTCTCCCTCCACTATAAAAGCCATTGACAAGGATATAACTTTCTGTTCCGGGTACACTAGGATGACGATCCGGTGTCAGAATGGTTCAGATAATAACTACAGAACTAAGCTAACAGCAGCATGGACTTTGGTTATGAATGGTATGAACTTTGAACTCGTATTCACTACAGAAGGGATACCTCCTAGCCGTTGAGTTAGCAACAGCTGCCACAAACGTAGGTTAGGAAGGACAGTCAGAGTATCCCGTCTACTACACACAACGTTACTCCAACGTATCCAGTGATCACCAGAGACATTCTTCAAAGGACAGAGGACTCGGGTTGGCGATACGGTCTTCCATCTACCACCAACCTACTGAAGCGCAGCTCAGAGTAAATATTTATTCAATTTTCCTCTTCAAATGGGCGGTAATTTAGAATGCATAAGATACTGTATTTACGATAGCACAGCTCGCCTATGTTCCAGTCTCCCGCTCTTTCACTAGGACTCAGCCCCTTCCCTTTGTGTAACAAGCTGTCATATCTATTCCGCCCGCTAGGGACGTTTTTCTGTATGACGTAATTTGTGATCAAGTTATGATTTAATTGTATGTGTGTGATTAGTTAGGTATTTAGTAAATAAATAATTAAACCCAATTTTGTATTGCTGATTCAACTTGTTAGCCAGGATTCTTGCAGATAATCAAGGATTTACAACTTTCAGATGAGACTGAATGAAATGACGATTAATTTGACTGTTATGGATGTAAAATCTTACTAAATCTTTAAGAGTTTATTCGAAAGATAACAGCTCTATAAATATTATTTTGCGGTGTCCCTCTCTAGTTAATTAACATTTACATGATTAGTTCAATCAGGTAATATTAATTACGGAGAAATTATTTTATAGAATAGCATGTCATAGCAATTAATCTGGCATAGTCAAAGACACGACAGTGGGAATAATTGTGAAAACTTTATAAAAACAATAGACTGATTAAAAATATAAACGCAACATGGAACAATTTCAATGATTTTACTGAGACACAGTTCATATAAGGAAATCAGTCAATTTAAATAAATAAATGAGACGCTAATCCATGGATTTCACATGAATGGTAGTAAAGATATGCATCTATTGGTCACAGATACCTTTAAAAAAAGGTAGGGGTGTGGATTGGAAAACCAGTCAGTATCTGGTGTGACCACCATTTGCCTCATGCCGCGTGACATCTCCTTCGCATAGAGTTGATCAGACTGTTGATTGTGGTCTGTGGAATGTTGTCCCACTCCCCTTCAATGGCTGTGTGAAGTTGCTGGATATTGGCGGGAACTGGAGCATGCTGCCGTACACGTCGATCCAGAGCATCCCAAACATGCTCAATGGGTGACATGTCGGGTGAGTATGCAGGCCATGGAAGAAGCGGGACATTTTCAGCTTCCAGAAATTGTGTACAGATCCTTGCGACATGGGGTCGTGCATTATCATGCTAAAACATGAGGTGATGGTGGCGGATTAATGGCACGACAATGGGCCTCAGGATCTCGCCATGGTATCTCTGTGCATTCACATTGCCATCAATAAAATACAATTGTGTTTGTTTTCCGCAGCATATGCCTGCCCATAGCATAAACCCACACCACTCTGTTCATAAGGTTGACATCAGCAAACCACTCGCCCACACGACGCCATACACGCCATCTGCCCAGTACAGTTGAAACTGGGATGAATCTGTGAAGAGCACACTTCTCCAGCATGCCAGTGGCCATCGAAGGTCAGCATTTTCCCACTGAAGTAATTTACGACGCCAAACTGCTGTCAGGTCAAGACCCGTGAGGACGTCGAGCACACACATGAGCTTCCATGAGAAGGTTTCTGACAATTTGTGCAGAAATTCTTTAGTTGTGCAATCCCACAGTTTCATCAGCTGTCCGGGTGGCTGGTCTATCCCACAGGTGAAGAAGCCGGTTGTGGAGATACTGGGCTGGCATGGTTACACGTGGTCTGCGGTTGTGAGGCCGGTTGGACCTACTGCCAAATTCTCTAAAATTACCTTGGAGGTGGCTTACGGTAGAGAAACTAATATTCAATTCTCTGGCAACAGCTCTGGTGGACATTCCTGCAGTCCAAAGCATGCCAATTGAATGCTCCCTCAACTTGGTTAACTCCCATTTGTTATACCTTCTCCCAAGTCTGCTTCCCATTTGACACAAAATTATTAGTGTTTTCTGGCCACTTGACACACATATCATTAGTGTTAACTGGGAAGGATTCAAGAATGCATGATTACAATTTTGAAATTCATTTTATATTCATATTCTTCAGAACTAATTCAATATTAGATGCTTTTGGCACATTCAAATCATGTTGTTTAGTAAGTACAACATGTATTATGTGAGGAAGGGATGTTGGACCTAGACTGTATTTCATTGAAGTAAATAAATTGCCCTTCATAAAAGAGATGTTGAACTTCTTTGTCTCTATCATACCAAGGCTTAAAAGGTACCATCATTACATTTCTTAGGTAGAGATGGGTTCCTCCAGCTATATGGTGTGTCGTGGAAATTCTTACACAGGGACACTCGAAGTCAATCTTAAATGAATCATTGTTTATTGTCAGCGCGCTGGAGAGGTTTCAACCAACTCAATGCACCATAGTACACATGTCAATCAGGAGCTCTGCCTGGGCTGTACCAGCATTTGTCTTATATACGGATATCCATAGACAAGTTATATTTGCACGATTTAGCATAATTAATTAATCATTAACATTTTGTTTCATTCATGTGACCGACCTATACTGGTTCATAACATCTGACAGACCAATAGCTCACGAGGCTTCTTCTCTCTAAGCCGAGACCTTGAAATTGAGATCTTTCGTTCTCAAAACAAGGTCTGGGCATACTGTCTAATTGTCTGTGTACTGCCAAATTGCAGCTACTGATAGTAAGGATTCGTTCAGTCAGCCACTTGCATGAACACAGAAATTGGTTTATAGAACAGCACAATCAATCAATCAATCAAGTTTTTAGATAAACTAGTAATATCATCAACCATGTGTAGTTAACTAGTGATTATGATTGATTGATTGTTTTTTATAAGATAAGTTTAATGCTAACTAGCAACTTACCTTGGCTTCTTACTGCATTTGTGTAACAGGCAGTCTCCTCGTGGAGTGCAATGTAATCAGTTGGTTAGAGCGTTGGACTAGTAAACAGTAAGGTTGCAAGATTGAATCCCCGAGCTGACAAGGTAAAAATCTGTCATTCTGCCCCTGAACAAGGCAGTTAACCCACCGTTCCTAGGCCGTCATTGAACATAAGAATGTGTTCTTAACTGACTTGCCTATAAAGGATAAATAAAGGTGTAAAAAAAAATGTTATGAAAACTTGAAATTTGCCCTAATTAATCGGTCGACCTCTAATTGATTCTATACTTCGTTTGACATGTTTCTACGAACTGTAATATTACTTTTTGTCTGATCTTTCGCCTGGACTTGCCCGCGCCTTGTGAGTTTGGATTGTGTAATAAACGCACAAAAAAAAAGGAGGTATTTGGACATAAATTATGGACTTTATCGAACAAATCAAACATTTATTGTGGAACTGCGATTCCTGGGAGTGCATTCTGATGAAGATCATCAAAGGTAAGTGAATATTTATAATGCTATTTCTGACTTCTGTTGACTCCACAACATGGCGGATGTCTGTATGGCTTGGTTTTGTGTCTGAGTGCTGTACTCAGATTATTGCTTGGTTTGCTTTTTCCGTAAAGCTTTTTTGAAATCTGACACAGCGGTTGTATTAAGGAGAAGTGGATCTAAAATTCCATATATAACACTTGTATCTTTGATCAACATTTTTATGAGTATTTCTGGAAATTGATGTGGCTCTCTGCAAAATCACCGGATGTTTTTGGAACTACTGAACATAACGCGCCAATGTATACTGAGATTTTTTTATATAAATATGAACTTTACCGAAAAAAAACATACAGGTATAGTGTAACAGGAAATCCTATGAGTGTCATCTGATGAAGATCATCAAAGGTTAGTGAATCATTTCATTTCTATTTCTGCTTTTTGTGACTCCTGTCTTTGGCGGGAAAAATCGCTAGGTTTTTCTGTGACTTGGCGGTGACCTAACATAATCGTTTGTGGTGCTTTTGCTGTAAAGCCTTTTTGAAATCGGACACTGTGGTGGGATTAACAACAAGATTACCTTTAAAATGGTATAAAATACTTGTATGTTTGAGGAATTTTAATTATGAGATTTCTGTTGTTTGAATTTGGCGCCCTGCACTTTCACTGGCTGTTGTCATATCGATCCCGTTAACGGGATCTCAGACAAAAGAATGAATAAACTCAGTGAAACTCTTATCTCCCAAAAATAAGGAGTCAACCCGTCATCTTATAGGGGGGAGAGTGGTCTGACATTATTCTTGGGAGGTATTCACATTCTGATACACAATGCAATTGATTGAGTGGGATAAGGAAGAAGTCAATAATAGAATAGGAATCATGGACCTGGGAGTAATAGGAGTAGTGTGTTCCACACTTCACAAAGACCTAGATCTATAGCGTTATGGCTCAAGGCCTTGGCCACATTTAAAAGAGAGCCTCCCCTTGTAGATGATTTATCAAGTGTTGTATCAAAAGTACAATTAAAATCACCCCCCAGATTACTTGGATCTTAAAATGAATTAACTTTAAGCTAATATTGTTTACAAACTTATGATCATCTTGATTAGGGCAGTAGCAATTGAGTAACACAACTTCCTCTTGATTCAAAACTGTCACGCCCTGACCTTAGAGATCCTTTTTATGTCACTATTTTGGTTTGGTCAGGGCGTGAGTTGGGGTGGGCATTCTGTCTGGTGCTCTATGTTTTCTTTTCTGTGTGTTTGGCCGGGTGTGTCTCTCAATCAGAGGCAGCTGTCTATCGTTGTCTCTGATTGAGAACCATACTTAGGTATCCTTTTTTCACCTGTGTGTGGTGGGTAGTTGTTTTTTGTTTTGTGTTGTTGCACCAGACAGAACTGTTTCGTTTCGTTCACTCTCTTTGTTGTTTTTGTTGTTTCAGTGTTCAGGTTATTTTATTAAATTACAATCAACACTTACGACGCTGCGTTTTGGTCACCTTCTTTCCAGGACGATCGTTACAAAAACACCCCTTATCAATACATATCGTCCTCTGTATCGGAAATTACTTCTTCAGGCTGAAACAATATATTTTTGTCTACTAAGATGGTAACCCCCCTTGCATTAGTTGTGTAAGAGAACTAAAAGACATTCCCAATCCAGTCCCTTTTAAGATTCTCGTGGCCAGCGGCAAAGATGTGTGTCTCCTGCAGAAAGGCAATACTGACTTTATGCTTCTTAATATATTGCACAATACTCACGTTCCATGTCAAAAATGTATAGTGGATTTTATAGTGTAGTTATTACATTATTTTACAGAGATGAGATGTACTTTGAAGTGCAAAGTGTAGGAATAGGCCTACAGGTGAAATCAGTCATTGATATAGACATGGTTGTCACGACTCCTACCGAAGATGGCTCCTCTTCCTGTTCGGGTGGCGCTCGGCAGTCGTCGTCACCGGCCTACTAGCTGCCACTGATCCCTTTTCCCTGTTCTGTTGGTTTTGTCTGATTTGTTTCACCTGTTTCTTGTTTAGATTTTGAGTTGGGCTATTTAAGCCGGTAGGCCCGCCTGCTCTTTGTGCGGGCTTGATTATTTTTCCCCACTGTGTTGACGTGTGGTAGTGCGTGTTGTTTAGTTACCAAACCTTATCTTGGCTAGGGACGTGAGGTTCTATGTCTCTTCCTGTTCGGGGTGCGCCCAGAGTAAGGCTCCCAGGCACCTTCCTAGAGGGAAGTTACAGCCCCTCCCCGTTCCACAACGGCCGTGGTCTCACCTGTCGGTGGACTTCCTTACCGATCTTCCCCCGTCTCAGGGGAACACCACGGTTCTGGTTGTTGTGGATCGGTTTTCTAAGTCCTGCCGTCTCCTCCCATTGCCCGGTCTCCCTACTGCCCTACAGACTGCGGAGGCTCTATTTACCCACATCTTCCTGCACTACGGGGTGCCGGAGGACATCGTCTCTGATCGGGGTCCCCAATTCACGGCCCAAGTGTGTGGAGGGCGTTTATGGAGCGTCTGGGGGTCTCGGTCAGCTTGACCTCTGGTTATCACCCCGAGAGTGAACCAGGAGGTGGGTAGGTTTCTGCGGTCGTATTGCCAGGACCGGCAAGGGGAGTGGTCAAGGTACGTACCATGGGCGGAGTTGGCCCAGAACTCACTCCGCCACTCCTCCACGAACATGTCTCCATTTCAATGCATGTTGGGCTACCAGCCGGTAATTGGCGCCGTGGCATCAGAGTCAGACCGAAGCTCCTGTGGTGGAGGAGTGGGTGCAGCGCTCCAGGGAGACCAGGAGGGCCGTCCAGGAATCCCTCAAGCAAGTAGGTGGACGGCAGAAGAGGAGCGCTGACCGCCACCGCAGTGAGGCCCCCGTGTTCGTACCGGGGGACAGGGTCTGGCTCTCGACCCGAAATCTACCCCTCCGCTTGCCCTGCCGGAAGCTGGGGCCGCAGTGTGTGGGGCCCTTCAAAGTCCTGAGGAGGATAAACGAGGTGTGTTATAGATTACAACTCCCTTTCTATTATCGTATTAACCCCTCGTTTCATGTGTCTCTCCTCAGGCCGGTGGTAGCTGGTCCCCTGCAAGAAGGTGAGGTGCCGGAGGTCACTCCGCCCCCTCTGGACATCGATGGTCCCCGGCGTACACAGTACGTGCTATTCTGGACTCGAGACGCCGGGTGAGGGGCCTGCAGTACCTCGTGGACTGGGAGGGGTACGGTCCGGAGGAGAGGTGCTGGGTACCGGTGGGGGACATCTTGGATCCGTCACTATTGAGGGATTACCATCGCCTCCATCCGGATCGCCCTGCGCCTCGCCCTCCGGGTCGTCCTCGAGGCCGGTGTCGGCACGCTGCGGGAGCCGCGCGTCGGGGGGTGGGGGGGTTGTACTGTCACGACTCCTACCGAAGGTGGCTCCTCTTTCTGTTCGGGTGGCGCTCGGCGGTCGTCGTCACCGACCTACTAGCTGCCACCGATCCCTTTTCCCTTTTCTGCTGGTTTTGTCTGATTTGTTTCACCCGTTTCTTGTTTAGATTTTGAGTTGGGCTATTTAAGCCGGTAGGCCCGCCTGCTCTTTGTGCGGGCTTGATTATTTTTCCCCACTGTGTTGACGTGTGGTAGTGCGTGTTGTTTAGTTACATGTTATGGGCATTTGTTTGATTACGCCCAGTTTCGTGGAGAGTACTACTTTTCCCTGTGCATAATAAAGCGCTATTCTGAACTTTCTGCCTCCTCCCTAACATCTCCAAAAGATAAAGATCTGTCATTGGATCAGTGGTTTACCAATCAGTGATCAGTCTTGGCAACAGGAACAAGGGGTGATGTGTAATGAAACTAGGGTGCGCGTGCCCTGGGTAAAACATCATTTTTTGGGGGGGGGGGGGGGGGGGGGGGTTTCTTTGTGACCGGGAACTAGACAGAAACCTCCAGGGGACCATGACAAAACGTCCCAAGAATGTTTAGGTGACCTTCGGGGTACTATGACACAACATCCCAAGATGTTGAAAAAACGTCCTCTGGATAAAACGGGACCTAGACAAAACCTCCATGTTTTAAGATTCTCATGGTCAACGGCAGAGCGGGGTGTCTCCTAAAGAAAGGCAAAACTGACTTTATGCTTCTTAATAAACTCAGCAAAAAAAGAAACGTCCCTTTTTCAGGACCCTGTATTTCAAAGATAATTCGTAAAAATCCAAATAACTTCACAGATCTTCATTGTAAAGGGTTAAAACACTGTTTCCCATGCTTGTTCAATCAACCATAAACAGTCAATGAACATGCACCTGTGGAACGGTCGTTAAGACCCTAACAGCTAACAGACAGTAGGCAACTAAGGTCACAGTTATGAAAACTTAGGACACTAAAGAGGCCTTTTTACTGACTGAAAAACACCAAAAGAAAGATGACCAGGGTCCCTGCTCATCTGCGTGACCGTGCCTTTGGCATGCTGCAAGGAGGCAGGAGGATTGCAGATGTGGCCAGGGCAATAAATTGCAATGTCCGTACTGTGAGACGCCTAAGACAGTGCTACAGGGAGACAGGACGGACAGCTGATCGTCCTCGCAGTGGCAGACCACGTGTAACAACACCTGCACAGAATTGGTACATCCAAACATCACACCTGCGGGACAGGTACACTTACTTCTGTCAGTTCAGAAATAAATAAAATACTTCAGAATACTTCACCAGGAGTAAGCCTATAAGTTAGCCACAGAGGATCAATAGCTTTTTAAAAGATTTTTAAAGCCTAGCTGGGGATTGTGTGTAGCCCAATCACAAGGTATGCCTACTGTCGGAACTGGGCAATTCTGTCAGTGAACAGCATGCAGCCAAAACAGGCCTTTCACAATAGTTCAAATACAATCGCGGGAAAACACAGTTTGGAAAGCAAACGGATCCTGCTGAAAAGAGAAGACTAAGCTGTCTGTAGTATACCAAGTTATCAACTTCCAAATAGGTCTATTGGGCGAACAGCGCTGTTTTACAAAGTAAAACAAAAGAGAGAGAAGCTTTTAGCACAAGCGCATCGGCCATCGCAGATGAGTGAGCTGCGCATCATTGAATGAGTCAGTGAAACTGGAAAGCTTTATTCCTCCTGATATTGTACAATATGTGTGTCTCCACACACCTAGGCCTAAGCTATTGATGGATTCAAGACAAGGTTGTTTTTATTTATCTCATTCTCCATTTGTCAGTGTCAAAGTAAACAGTAATTTCGATCATTTGTGAGGTATTAAAATTATGTAAAATTGCATGAAATGTGTTTATACAAGGCCACATTTTTCCCAGACCCTAGGCTACAAAAATGTTTCCCCATGTGTGCAACTTCTGCAAGCGCCTCTACTGCTCTATCCCAGTATGCAAAAGTGATGATAATGCATGCAATGCTTTATTATAAAAGGTGATTTTTTTTCATGCACTCCGGTACCTCAGAGCCCCCCAGGTCACCCCCCTCTCGGGTTCACTTTTTGTTCCTGCACTTCCTAATTTGCAAATTAAGCACTGGCAGCATACACTTATAACGTTTGTTTGTGGACCGCCATAATACCATAGAAGAAGAAGAGCTAGTTTGACTCCTGACACAGCAGGAACAAAGAATTTCCCTCTTCAATCAACGATGATTAAGAGGTACGTTTTTAAGACATATTCATGTCAAAATAGCTATCTAATTACCATTACAATGTGCACGTTATAGGGCAACTTACAATAAAGAAAAGATGTGACTGAAAGAGTAAAATAGTGTCGCAACAAACGGATTTGCACACTAAAATCTGTTGAATTGCCAGTGACTGACCAATCTCTTAATATACATATTTCTCTCTACACAGACAACAACGACAGCACTGAAGGACATGATATTATAAACATCATATTCAATCAAATTAATGTGCATGAACATAAACACATATACCGTTTCAATGTCTTGTATTTAATATGTAAGGTAGAATATAAGGGCACGGACTGACACCAGCTCCATGACAGAGACCATCACGTGACGTCCTGACGACTGGTAAAACAAATGTCTTGAGAACATTTTACAAACGTCCTAACATGGTCCTTAATGACGTTCTTGGGATGTTGTGTCATGGTCCCATGGAGGTTTTTGTCTAGCTCAAATGTTGTCACGTGTAGTTTCATTTTTAGTATCAGGTATCACATTGACATTTTGCATCCCCATGTTGTCAAATTTCTTTCACGAGATCATGTTTTCACATGTGCTCAAATGTCTGCTCAAATGTTGTTGCCTGATCACATGTGAAATGAATCTCAATATCAACTGTTCGGAGGAGACTGCATGAATCAGGCCTTCATGGTCGAATTGCTGCAAAGAAACCACTACTAAATGACACCAATAAGAAGAAGAGACTTGCTTGGGCCAAGAAACACACGCAATGGACATTAGACTGGTGGAAATCTGTCCTTTTGTCCAAATTTACATTATTCTACAATGTAGAAAATAGTAAAATAAATAAAAACTCTTGAATGAGAATGAGTCCAAACTTTTGACTGGTTCTGTATCTGGTCCACTTTCTGTGTATCCCAGCAGTTATTGTTATTTAAAGGTGATGGAAACTTTTACAATATGAATACAATGCAGGTATTTATTGACTTTAGGTCGGAGGACAGTGCATCAATTATCCCCTTCTAAAAGATAGATCACAGAACTGTGAAGGACATATCAGACAGCTGTGAAAGGATATAAAGCACAGACAGTACCTCTGTAATTGTCATTGTCATGGAATTTCTCGTCTGAGCTTCCAATTCCCAGGGCTTTGGCCGGAAGTAGAGTACTATCTGGGGAAAAGGGTGTCATCTGAGATTTACATGGTGGTCACATTGATGGAAATCTGAACCAGACTGGGCTGGAATAACGTTATAATCGATTATCAGGAGCACTGAATTTGAAAACTGTGACTTGTTATAACACAGATGGTCTTGGAGAGCTGCTGTGTGTGCAGGCGTTTTAACAGTAACACATCTGATTCTAATATTCAACTGATCATGGTCTTAAAGTTAAATCACAATTATTGGAAACAGGTGTGTTAGTGTTGGGCTCTCGAAGTTGGCCGTCCAGAGTTGGCCACCCCAGTTGGCCTACGATAGATCAGTCACCACAACTTGTCACACAGGCTGTCACCTCAGGAGACATTGGGTACGTCCGGGTCTGTCTGGGTTAGGACCGGTTATATTAAAACCAGAATCTAGAAGAAGTTTGCAGGCAAAACAATTTTTCTCCTCTATCTCAGAGTGAAACTTTAGTAACAATCAGAGAGAAAGTCAATTAGCGTTAAAGGTTTTCTGATTTAATAAATTTAATTCTGGTTTTTAAAGGTTTTCTGATTTAATAAATTAAAGAAACCTGGAAACCTCCTTATGATATCAGAATCCTTGGGGACTAAATACTCTGTGATGAGAGGGGTGCACCAGCGACCTTGGCATGGCAGCGCAGTGTGCGTGTGTGCGCATATGTGAGTGTGACTTCACAGGCACAGCGAGTAGTAGGGTAATGAGTCACAACTAAGAAAACATCTGCTGTGACACAGAAGTGCAACCTCTCTGCAATAGATCTGTGAAGAGAGAGTGGAGAGGGAACGATGAGAGGGAACTAGGAGTGGGCTTGAGAGGTAAAAAATGGAGTTCAAAAGAGGGTGAGAGAAAGAGAGGGCCAACAGGGACGGGAGAGAGAGAGAAAACCCTTAGCCACTCTGCCTCAGGAAACCAGCTACATTCACTCATTTACAGTGCCTTGCAAAAGTATTCATCCCCCTTTGCATTTTTTTGTTGCATTACAACCTGTAATTGAAATTTTTATTTGGATTTCATGTAATGGACATGTAATGGACAAAATAGTTCAAATTGTTGAAGTGAAATTTAAAAAAGTACTTGTTTCAAAAATGTTTAAATAAATAACAAAGGGAAGGTGATGTGTGCATATGTATTCACCCCCTTTGCTATGAAGCCTAAATAAGATCTGGTGCAACCAATTACCTTCAGAAGTCACATAATTAGTTAGATTGCACACAGGTGGACTTTATTTAAGTGTCACATGATCTGTCACATGATCTCAGTATATATACACATGTTCTGAAATGCCCCAGAGCCAAGCAAGTGGCACCATGAAGACCAAGGCGCTCTCCAAACAGGCCAGGGAGAAAGTTGTGGAGAATTACAGATCAGGGTTGGGTTATAAAAAAAGATCAGAAACATTGAACATCCCATTGGAGCACCATTAAATGCATTATTAAAATAAGGAAAGAATATGGCACCACAACAAACCTGTCAAGAGAGGGCCGCCCAACAAAACTCACGGACCAGGCAAGGAGGGCATTGACCATAGAGGCAAAAAACAGACCAAAGACAACCCTGAAGGAGCTCCACAGCGGAGATTGGAGTATCTGTCCATAGGACCACTTTAAGCCGTACACTCCACAGAGCTGGGCTTTACGTAAGAGTGGCCCGAAAAAAGACATTGCTTAAAGAAAAAAATAAGCAAACACATTTGGTGTTCGCCCAAAGGCATTTGGGAGACTCCCCAAACATATGGTAGAAGGTACTCTGGTCAGAAGAGACAAAAATGTAGCATTTTGGCCATCAAGGAAAACGCTATGTCTGGCGCAAACACAACACCTCTCATCACCCAGAGAACACCATCAGTGAAGCATGGTGGTGGCAGCAGCAGCATCATGCTGTCGGCATGTTTTCATCGGCAGGGACTGGGAAACTGGTCAGAATTGAAGGAATGATGGATGGCGCTAAATGCAGGGAAATTCTTGAGGGAAACCTGTTTCAGTCTTCCAGAGATTTGAGACTGGGATGGAGGTTCACCTTCCAGAAGGACAATGACCCTAAGCATACTGCTAAAGCAACACTCAAGTGGTTTAAGGGGAAACATTTAAATGTCTTGGAATGGCCTAGTCAAAGCCCAGACCTCAATCCAATTGAGAATCTGTGGTATGACTTAAAGATTGCTGTACACCAGTGGAACCCATCCAACTTGGGTTCAGTTGGAGCTGTTTTGCCTTGAAGAATGGGCAAAAATCCCAGTGGCTAGATGTACCAAGCTTATAGAGACATACCACAAGAGACTTGCAGCTATAATTTCTGCAAAAGGTGGCTCAACAAAGTATTGACTTTGGGGGGGGGGGGGGTGAATAGTTATGCACACTCAAGTTTTCTGTTTCTTAGTATTATTTATTGTTTGTTTCACAATAAAAAAATATTTTGCATCTTCAAAGTGGTAGGCATGTTGTGTAAATCATATTATACAAACCCCCCCAAAATCTATTGTAATTCCAGGTTGTAAGGCAACAAAATAGTAAAAATGCCAAGGGGGGTGAATACTTTCGCAAGCCACTGTATAAGTATGTTCACAAGGGTTATCAAGAGTAGCACTGTTTATTACCATTGACATTCATGAAATACAAGTACTCCCTTAGGAGGCTGCAGACGTGTCAGGGGAGGCAGTCGTTAGTCCTTTACTGGAAAAGTATTTGCTGAAACAACAGTTAAAAACGTAGATATTGATACTTGTTAGAGAGCTAAACAGGCCTTCGTATTTTTGTATTTTATTTAACCTTTTCAAACTGTGGATCAGAGAGTTGGCATTCACTGATCCCTGAGGGATGGAAATTAAGAAACGGCTCCACAGAGGGACAGAGACTGTGTTATTAGAGAATCTAGTCTGATGTGGCCTTTCTTTCTCTTTTTACCCTACAAAAGTAATTATGGCATTCCTTCCGAATGATTGGTAGTTAGCCACTGGCTCACCAAGCACTGTACGTTCCCAATAAATGGCAGACTCATTTGGGTGTATGTGTGTGCAGACCGACTGTGTGTTTGCTCTAGATGCTGTCTTTCTGCACAGGAAGCCACTGAGCAACCTTGCTTCATTCACTGAGCTGCTGTGTGTGTGTGTGTGTGTGTGTGTGTGTGTGTGTGTGTGTGTGTGTGTGTGTGTGTGTGTGTGTGTGTGTGTGTGTGTGTGTGTGTGTGTGTGTGTGTGGAGGAAAACACTGGCAGGCTAGCCCTTATGCCTGATTAGCAAAGGCCTGCCTGTCGGGCTTGGAGGCTTGGCGTTTGTCCACCCTCTCCGTGGCCAGGTGGATGGATAGCTAAAACAACACTGGTCAAACCCCAAACCTTTATTCATCCCTGCATCCTAACTAATGCCTAACAGTCTTATTTAGTCATAACTCTACTGCAACGGTTTCCATTACTGTTTAACGTGAACCCTCATACATAAGATTGTTTGATGATCATCGCTGATGTTTTCCTAAACTTTCTAAATACCTTTCTGATTAATTTCAATCACTCTAAAAAATACTTCCTTCAGACTGAAATTTGACATGACCTGATTTGACATATCTTGTGCTATAACTTTTTTTGAGATAATGGCAATAGGGTCAGATTCTAAAGATATGTACAATTATTTTACACATTTCTTTCTGATACCCCCAAGTTTACTAAAATGGAGAAACAGATAATCAAAAAGTTTGATGGTCCGTGTTAATAGTAACATCTTGTATAAATCCATGTAATATCTTGTATAAATAGTTCAGGGACGATACCAGTATAGCAATACTCGTTAGTATCGTGGCAAGGAACCAAAACACAAAGCAAATTTAACTTCTTTAGGAAAACAGCTCTAAAGTTGGAAACAAACATCATGATGTTGTCAACCAGAGTCACATTTGTTAATTTTCCAAGCTATAGCGCACAATATTTTACGTACACCAGGTTTTTAACGGACCAACAAGTTTAGTATGCTTCGTGTTTGTTATCTTTGCCATGGAAATAAAATGACGAGCCATCACGTAACTTCACCATTCTAATAACGGCTTGACAGAACGTAATCCACTGGAGCCTGGTCTGCACAACTCCCATCCTGGTTACTGATTCTCTTATTTAAAATACATCTTGGGGATGAATAAAGTTAGTGTCACATATAATCCATTGAAAATTCACAACAGTCGAGGCATAATTCGATCCAGGCCTCTGGGTTATCTAAGGTCTCAGGAAGCCCAGCAGTAGTCATCTCATTTTAAACGGCCCGTCGTTGATTGATTTGCCCTATGTCTCGGAGGGGAATACGCAGGTTGATTCATCGAGACTATAAATCAAACTGATCATGCAGGGCGTAAAGAGGCAATCTGCACTTGCTACATCAATTTTGGCACATACAAATGAATGTTATATACCCATTGATTCTTGAAGAATATATCTTAGAAATGCTTTATGAGGTTAGTTCAACTGCCGTACCCCATCAGAACACAAACCGTAAGCTTGTTTTACTCCAATGTTTGTCAATAAAGTAAATATAAACAAACACTTTGTAACCTCCATTTTTTTTTAACTATACATTTTATAACATGAATGGTCAAGTCCTTCCATCCACAGCTCTGTCTATGAATTTGAGAGTGCTTACATTTCTCCAGCCCCATCCCTCAGCTTTTTCTGAAGCAGTGGCAGGGACAGTACTTAATTATTATTTCCACTCCTGATTGACACTTTTAGTTTCTACACTCCTCTCCTGTGAAAGCCAGTTCTTTCTCTCCTATATCTCCCCCTCTTCAGTTTTGAATCTCATCCTGCTCCTACTCCTCAGCTTGAGCCCCTCCATCCCTCCTTCTCTCCCTGTCCTCTCCTCCCTCCCTCGCTCGCTCGCTCCTCTGATTGAAAACAGATAGTTTAGTCATCAATAAGGCTGAACAGAGTTGGCCAGCTAACTTCATTAACACTCTCCAGATGAAGCCGTCTCTATATAGCTGTCAGAGTCACACACACACACACACACACACACCCATACGCAGGCACATGCACACATTCAGGCTGGCACGCAGGCACAAATACATACATGCACACACAGAATGTTCCTCCATGAAGCCTCCCTCCTTGACTACAATAAATCCATATCCTTTGATTTGATTGCTTTTATGTTCATAAGTTAGAATGAAAATAAACCTGTATTCATTTTGTTTATTTATTTTGTTCGATTCGGCAGGCTGAAAGCACCGTAGGCCTATTTCTTCTCTGTGACATTGTCAGGTCCAGCTTCCAGGTCTTTGTCAGAGTGGACTGTAATACACCATGATCAAGCGACTCATTTCAATACGCATAAACATGCTGGAATAGTTTTACTCACCATGACAAAGAGACCCTTTGATTTTTTTTTTTACAGATGACAACAGTTATTAGTTTAGGAGAGGTCTGTTGCCCTCCACAATACAGTATGCGATTGTAGAATCTCACACATTTACTGTCAAACAATGGATATTGAACTGTTTGCCCTTCCCCGTAGACTAGCCCTACCTCTTTCTATCATCAGCCTACTGAGAAACTTAGAGTGTTTTTTGGTAGCATCCCACAGGTTTCCCTGTAAAGATCCTAGCCGGCCTTGCCAAGCCTGTCTCTCTGTCTCTCTGCTGCTGTGACGGATTGAGGAATTCTGTTGGACATGAGAGTTCCAGAAAGTCTCTCTCTTAGTTCCATAGAGGCTCTGTGAGTTGCTGCTCCATTTCCTCCCGTCAGACATTGTATGTGTAAGTGTGTGTGGTGTGGTAAGAGTGTGTGAACAGTATGTTTGTGCCTGCGTGTGTGCGCAATAAGATCTCACTGTTACACTGGGGGGGAGGGTGGGGGGCGAGCATGAGTGCCGAGCACTGAGAGTGAACCCACGATCCTTTGCGCCGAAGAGCCCGTACCTACTAGTATTGAAGGCATCTCTCGACGCTTTGGGACCTGGACAAACGTTGAATACTAAAGGCTGTCTGGTGTGATCTCGCTAGAGTGCATGTGTGTGCATGTGGGTATATGTGTGTGTGTGTTTTTGTGAAGATAAAGGTAACTTTCTCCGGTCAGCTAAACTCTATAGTGAAGCCCATCACTCACTGTCTCACTTTCTCATAGTAGTAGCTAATGTTTGCTCAAGCCCTCTTGTCCTCCATCTCCATTCTAGCCATCACTTGATCTCTCTTGTTTTTGAAGGATTCAATTGCTCCTTTACATTCCATTCAGCTCCAGTGTAATAACACCCGACTACTGCTTACAAAGCCTGGGACACGGGAGAAGCTATTCAAACTCTTCGACGTTTTCCAAGGCTTCCAAGAAATGCCTCCGTCTACTCCAGTCTCTTGCACCCATCCATTACCAGTCATCCATCAGCGGTCTTTATTACTTCAGATCTCACGCACCTCTGGTATAAAGCTTGATGTTTCAAAAGAGACAGTGAAGAAGTAATGTTACAATTTGTAGCTTTAAAGTAATGTTTAAGTGATGTCAAATCTCTGATATCTTTCTTTTCCCCCCCATGTGTACATTAATTAGTGACTATGCCTTCACCATAAGGTCAAAGGCTCCAACAGAGGGTTGTTGTGAGCAGGTATGGTGGGAAGCCGACTGGATGGAGAAAACCCACGGATGAGTGTAGGAACAGATACAATATTTGGCCCTATTTGATACTCTCATACGACCATTGATTGAATAATGGCAGTGCTACACAAATGCTGGTGCGGTGGGCATACAGGATGGAAAGAAAAAAGAGTGGAAAATAAGATTGGGGCGATGGGTGGATAGAGAGAAAATGGAGGGTGGATGGAGGGATGGGTGGATAGAGAAAAAGGAATGACATGAGTTGAGCAAAATTGTGAGATGTTTAGAATATGGCTGATATGAACTTCAATATGACCTTCAAATCAATATTACTTGAGAGTTTGTTGAGTCCATTTTGCAGTTATAGAAAACATAGGGAGCCAACAGTGAATCGGTGTTCAGTTCATGATGGACCCTTAGGGGGCAGTCTTTCACATAAAGAGATCAGAAAATGTTGGTTGAAAATGAAAGGTTTGTCATATAACTAATAACTAACTAACTAATCTAAAACGAACACAACTAACTAACCAAAATTAATATTTTGATATGGGGTCATTGCATGTCACAAACTTTTTTATTTGTTAGACACATCCATGGAGTCACCCATGAGGCAATACAGAATTATTCAGGATCAGATTTGGAATCATGCCAACATCCCAACCGTGATGGAACGGGATAGAACTAAGCCATAGAACTGGAATCAATTCATATGGTAATGACTAGAATGAGATGAAGGCTTACAGTGACGTTATAAACATCACGTTTCTCTAGGAAGTATCTGTTCAGTAGAACCCCCGGTGAATAAAGCTGAATGAAACAACACCAAACGATCACCCGCCAATCTCTCTCACTACAGATTGTATCAATTTATGAACCCATTTCTCTGAACAACAACACTGTGGTTATTAAAACAATAGGCATTGTGCATAAAAATGATGTATTGCTTGCTATGTTGTTGTGTTGAGTTGTCGCTCTTATCGTGATGTGTGTATTGCATTTTTTTAAATCCCTGCACCCGTCCGCGCAGGAGGCATTTTGCCTTTTGGTAGGCTGTCATTGTAAATAAGAATTTGTTCTTAACTGACTTGCCTACTTAAATAAAGGTTCAATTTAAAATTCAACAAATAATGGGTATTATTTGGTCAGGAAGGCTTTTTCCCTTTGTGCTTACTCTGATAAGAATATGGAAAGAAAAAGAGTGAGAGAAAGAATGAGATGGGAAGTAAGAGAGAATACATTTCCATACAGTAAGTACAGTTCCATTATTGCACTATATAAGAAGCAGACATTTTAATATTTAGCATTTTATTACAGAATAATATTACATTGAATTTATATTGAAATGAAAAAGAGAATAGCTGATATAAGATGAGGTACAAGGTATACATTTGGCATTTAGTGTCACGTTCCTGACCTATTTCTGTTAGTTTGTTATATGTGTTAGTTGGTCAGGACGTGAGGTTTGGTGGGCATTCTATGTTTTCTGTTTCTATGTTGGTTTATGGGTTGCCTGGTATGGCTCTTAATTAGAGGCAGGTGTTTGGCGTTCCTCTAATTAAGAGTCATATTTAGGTAGGTGTTTTCACAGTGTTCGTTGTGGGTGATTGTCTCCTGTGTTTGTGTATGTCGTTATGCCACACAGGACTGGTTTCGGTTTGTTCAGTGTCATTTATGTGTAGGCTTTTTTCCCTGTTCGTGCGTTCTCGTGTGTTATGTGAGTCCGTCGTTCAGATCTGTCTACACCGTTTATTTGTTTTGTTAGTGTATTAGTCGAGTTCGTGTTTTTTCGTTAATAAATCATGTCTACAAACTCAGCTGCATTTTGGTTCGATCCCTGCTCCTCCTCTTCTGATGAAGAGGAGGAGGAAAGCCGTTACAGAATCACCCACCAATCCAGAACCAAGCGGCGTGAGTTCGAGCAGGATTCTACACAGGTATCATGGACTTGGGAGGAAATATTGGACGGGAAAGGTCCATAGGCACAGTCGGGAGAATATCGCTGCGCTCGTGAGGAGATGGAGGCAGCGAGAGCCCAAGAGTGTTGGTATGAGGAGGCAGCTAGGAGACGTGGCTGGAAGTCCGAGAGGAGACCCCAAAAATTTCTTGGGGGGGGGGGGGGGCTAAGAGGTAGTGGGCCAAGGGCAGGTAGGAGACCTGCGCCCACTTCCCAGGCTTACCGTGGAGAGCGGGAGTAGGGCAGGCGCCGTGTTACGCAGTAGAGCGCACGGTGTCTCCTGTACGAGTGCATAGCCCAGTGCGCGTTATTCCACCTCCCCGCACTGGTAGGGCTAGATTGGGCATTGAGCCAGGTGTCATGAGGCCGGCTCAACGAGTCTGGTCTCCAGTGCGTCTCCTCGGGCCGGCTTACATGGCACCAGCCTTACGCATGGTGTCCCCGGTTCGCCTACATAGCCCGGTGCGGGTTATTCCACCTCCCCGCACTGGTCGGGCGAGGGGAGCATATTTCCGGCACTACCTCCCCGCCCCAGCCCAGTACCACCAGTGCCTACACCACGCACCAGGCTTCCAGTGCGTTTTCAGAGCCCTGTGCCTCCTCCACGCACTCTCCCTATGATGCGTGTCTCCAGCCCAGTGCCTCCAGTTCCGGCACCGCGCACTAAGCCACATGTGCGTCTCCTAAGTCCTGTGCACACTGTTTCTCCCCGCACTCGTCCTGAGGTGCGTGCCCTCAGTCCGGTACCACGCACCAGGAATATAGTGCGCTTCGAGAGGTCAGTGTGTCCTGTCCCTGCTCCCCGCACTAGGCTTGAAGTGCGTGTCCTCAGTCAGGTGCCTCCAGTTCCGGCACCACGCACCAAGCCTACAGTGCGTCCCAGCCGGCCAGAGTCTGCCGTCTGCCCAACGGCGCATGAACTGCCTGTCTGCCATGAGCCTGCAAAGCTGCCCGTCTGCCATGAGCCTACAGAGCCTTCCGCCAGACAGGAGCAGGCAGAGCCTTCCGCCAGACAGGTGCAGTCTGAGCCATCCGTCTCCGCAGCGCCATCTGAGCCATCCGTCGCTCCAGCGCCATCTGAGCCATCCGTCTCCCCAGCGCCGTCTGAGCCATCCGTCTGTCCAGCGCCGTCTGAGCCATCCGTCTCCCCAGCGCCGTCTGAGCCATCCGTCTGTCCTGAGCAATTAGAGCCGCCTGTCTGTCCCGAGCCGTCAGAGCCGATAGTCAGTCAGGAGCCGCTAGAGCCAGTTATCAGTCAGGATCTGCCAGAGCCGCCAACCAGACAGGATCTGCCAGAGCCGCCAACCAGACAGGATCTGCCAGAGCCGCCAACCAGACAGGATCTGCCAGAGCCGCCAACCAGACAGGATCTGCCAGAGCCGCCAACCAGACAGGATCTGCCAGAGCCGTCAGTGAGCCATGAGCGTCCAGAGCCTTCAGCCAGCCATGAGCGTCCAGAGCTGTCAGCGAGCCATGAGCGTCCAGAACCGTCAGCGAGCCATGAGCGTCCAGAGCCGTCAGCCAGCCATGAGCGTCGAGAGCCGTCAGCCAGCCATGAGAGTCCAGAGCCGTTAGCCAGTCATGAGCTGTCCATTAGCCCGGAGCGGCTGTTTGCCCAGAACTCCCTCTCTATCCTGAGCTACCTCTATATCCTGATCTACCCCTCTGTCTTGATCTATCCCTCTGTCTTGAGCTATCCCTCTGTCTTGATCTATCCCTCTGTCCCGGTGCTGCCCCGGTTGTTGATGTTACCAAAAGGATTTTGTGGGGGTAAGATGAGGGTGGACATTCATAGGGGGAGATGGAAGCTGGGATTGACTATGGTGGGGTGGGGACCTCACCCGGAGCCTGAGCCACCACCGTGGTCAGATGCCTACCCAGACCCTCCCCTAGACTTTGTGCTGGTGCGCCCGGAGTTCGCACCTTATGGGGGGGGGGTTATGTCACGTTCCTGACCTATTTCTGTTAGTTTGTTATATGTGTTAGTTGGTCAGGACGTGAGGTTGGGTGGGCATTCTATGTTTTCTGTTTCTATGTTGGTTTATGGGTTGCCTGGTATGGCTCTTAATTAGAGGCAGGTGTTTGGCGTTCCTCTAATTAAGAGTCATATTTAGGTAGGTGTTTTCACAGTGTTCGTTGTGGGTGATTGTCTCCTGTGTTTGTGTATGTCGTTACGCCACACGGGACTGGTTTCGGTTTGTTTGTTCAGTGTCATTTATGTGTAGGCTTTTTTCCCTGTTCGTGCGTTCTCGTGTGTTATGTGAGTCCGTCGTTCAGATCTGTCTACACCGTTTATTTGTTTTGTTAGTGTATTAGTCGAGTTCGTGTTTTTTCGTTAATAAATCATGTCTACAAACTCAGCTGCATTTTGGTTCGATCCCTGCTCCTCCTCTTCTGATGAAGAGGAGGAGGAAAGCCGGTACATTTAGCTGATGATTCATTTACTCTGAAATGGGATGCAGCAGTATATGAATGGGATTTAGGGCTTATCAATCAATTTTATTTTATATAGCCCTTCGTACATCAGATAATATCTCGAAGTGCTGTACAGAAACCCAGCCTAAAACCCCAAACAGCTAGAATGCAGGTGTAGAAGCACGGTGGCTAGGAAAAACTCCCTAGAAAGGCCAAAACCTAGGAAGAAACCTAGAGAGGAACCAGGCTATGAGGGGTGGCCAGTCCTCTTCTGGCTGTGCCGGGTGGAGATTATAACAGAACTATGCCAAGATGTTCAAAAATGTTCATAAGTGACAAGCATGGTCAAATAATAATCATGAATAATTTTCAGTTGGCTTTTCATAGCTGATCATTAAGAGTTGAAAAACAACAGGTCTGGGACAGGTGGCGGTTCCATAACCGCAGGCAGAACAGCTGAAACTGGAATAGCAGCAAGGCCAGGCGGACTGGGGACAGCAAGGAGTCACCACGGGTGGCAGTCCCGACGCATGGTCCTAGGGCCCAGGTCCTCCGAGAGAAAGAAAGAGAGAAGGAGAAAATTAGAGAGAGCCAAGATTTTCAAAATGTTCATAAATGACAAGCATGGTCAAATAATAATCAGGAATAAATCTGTTGGCTTTTCATAGCCGATCATTAAGAGTTGAAAACAGCAGGTCTGGGACAGGTAGGGGTTCCATAACCGCAGGCAGAAGAGTTGAAACTGGAATAGCAGCAAGGCCAGGCGGACTGGGGGCAGCAAGGAGTCACCACGGCCGGTAGTCCCGACATATGGTCCTAGGGCTCAGGTCCTCCGAGAGAAAGAGAGAAGGAGAAAATTAGAGAGAGCCAAGATTTTCAAAATGTTCATAAATGACAAGCATGGTCAAATAATAATCAGGAATAAATCTCAGTTGGCTTTTCATAGCCGATCATTAAGAGTTGAAAACAGCAGGTCTGGGACAGGTAGGGGTTTCGTAACCGCAGGCAGAAACAGTTGAAACTGGAATAGCAGCAAGGCCGGGCGGACTGGGGACAACAAGGTGTCAGCATGCCCGGTAGTCCTGACGTATGGTCCTAGGGCTCAGGTTCTCAGAGAGAAAGAGAGAACGAGAGAATTAGAGAGAGCATACTTAAATTCACACAGGACACTGGATAAGACAGGAGAAGTACTCCAGGTATAACCAACTGACCCTAGCCCCCCGACACATAAACTACTGCAGCATAAATACTGGAGGCTGAGACAGGAGCGGTCAGGAGACACTGTGGCCCCATCCGAAGAAACCCCCGGACAGGGCCAAACAGGAAGGATATAACCCCACCCACTCTGCCAAAGCACAGCCCCCACACCACTAGAGGGATATCCTCAACCACCAACTTACAATCCTGAGACAAGGCCGAGTATAGCCCACAAAGGTCTCCACTACAGCACAACCAAGGGGGGGCGCCAACCCAGACAGGAAGTTCACGTCAGTAACTCAACCCACTCAAGTGACGCACCCCTCCTAGGGACGGCATGAAAGAGCACCAGCAAGCCAGTGACTCAGCCCCAGTAACAGGGTTAGAGGCAGAGAATCCCAGTGGATATGTCCAATGCTCTGTGACATTCTTTCAGTAATTACAACCTCGATAGTTTATCACGCACGCATGCATACACAGACACACACCTGCAGCCCCAGGTTGCTGGCAGGGTCTGTGGAAGAACATGGATATAATCACAGATAGATGAAAAAGGAGATACAAAAAGTGAGTTTAGTCTGGGAAAAAAAACATTCCTCGTAAAAAAAAAAAAAAGCGAAATTTAAGGGGTTTGGCTCTCAATTAGGGACCTGCAAGGTATTACCGTACAATTTCCCAGGATGTTCTCAATTGGAGAGAAACGGAGAAAGGAAAAGCAGAGAACATATTTGGAAGGAGAGAGAGGGAAGACAGAGGGAAGAGAGGTTGAAAAAACATGTATAGATAGGAAAGCAATTTCCTTTCTAGGTCAAAACTGTTTTGGAAAATAATCCGAAAGTTAATTTATAAAAATAAAAGATTAATGCCAGGTATTTTCTGATTACACTTATTGCTGCAATAATGTGCTACCCTTATGGAAAAATCACATGAATTTCACATGTGAACACGTGAAATGTTCCAAAAACAGGTTTTCATGTGATCCCAGCACCCAGCTGATTTTACAACTGGGTTACAGGCCAACCCAGCGCCATGTCTGACTGACTGAAATCTGATGTCTAACCACCCCCTGACTTTGCTGCATTGCTATCAGAAGTATGCACTTATGAAGCTATTAGAAGCTTGAATGTGCTAAAGGGATAGTTTAGTAGTGACGTTGAGGCTAATCTAGCACCTTAGAATAACACTTAGAGTGCCTCATGTTTACTGAGAACCAAGAGAGGATGTGAATAAATGTGACAGAGGGTATGTTTTTCTTCCACTGCCCTGATTACCCCTATTTTATCTACACTATCAACAAAAAAAGGTTATTGAGGGGTTCTTTGTCAGAGGTAAAACTCTGCTACCCGTCCCCGACGGACACCGACATTACACATTGGGTTGGGTCTGTTTTTTTAATCTATAACTAGGGTACTGGCAGGGTTTGGGTATCACTAAATTGATCAATTACATTTTGAAGCTGAGCCAATTGCTCGTGCTCTGCTGCACAGTACAGTCATATCTGACTCAGATCATAAAGGTGTCATAAGTGCTTCAACCGATACAAATAAAATAAAGGAGATGTCACAGAAAATAATAATGTTCCTTAGAGTTTTGTCGGAGTTTAGAGTGATGAAGAGAAGCTAACAGCTAACTGCTCTCTCGTGTCTCTTCATTGAGCAGAGCAGCCGAAGCGGAGCCGTTGCTATGGTTACTCACAGACTCAGAGCCGCCATGAGCAGAGCACATGCAGAGTGAGCTGCACACAGGGAGCGGGTGACACACAGAGAGGAGCAGCTAATGGATTTACTAAAGGAGGAAATCATTTCTAATTTTGTGTTTTGGGAAGGGCCGGGCCGGGGCCTTAAATTTGGCAGAAGAAATCAGGGCAGGGTAAGGCCGAAACATAGTGGCATGAACTACTGAACATAACGCGCCAATGTAAACTGAGATTTTTGGATATAAATATTAACTTTATCGAACAAAACATACATGTATTGTGTACCATGAAGTCCTATGAGTGTCATCTGATAAATCATTAAAGGTTAGTGATTCATTCATCTGCTTTTTGTGACTCCTGTCTTTGGCTGGAAAAATGGCTGTGTTTTTCTGTGACTAGGTACTGACCTAACATAATCGTTTGGTGTGCTTTCATCGTAAAGCCTTTTTGAAATCGGACACTGTGGCTGGATTTACAACAAGTATATCTTTAAAATGGTGTAAAATACTTGTATGTTTGAGGAATTTTAATTATGGGATTTCTGTTGTTTTGAATTTGGCGCCCTGCAATTTCACTGGCTGTTGTTGAGGTGGAACGCTTGCATCCCGAATATCCCAGAGAGGTTAAAAAGTTCCTGTATTTTTACAGTACGTCAGGCTACTGGTTGCAGTGAAAGTACGGTAAACAACAACAAGTTACTGAGTTATGTGGAATTGTGCCAACCGTCAGTGGAAGTGTTGTACCAGTTTAATAACCTATTAGAATTTATATCCGCTCGCCTGTTGAAATCGAATTTGCATAATAAACAAATCCCCATAAAAATCTGTCAGTTTAACTAGAGATGTGTTTTTAGGCATTAAATGTAGCTCAATCCACCGCATCTGCTGATGTCGTGTGACAGGTGACAGAGTTAGAGCTGTGTTTATCAGATGATGGCCTGTTATGACGCCTATATGGAAAGATGAGACTCTCACGAAATGTAGTTTATTTAGTAAATATTTTCATAACTTTTATTTTCTTAAAACCGAATTGTTGGTTAAGGGCTTGCAAGTAAGCATTTCACAGTTGTATTCGGCTCATGTGACAAATACAATTTGATTTGTTTTGAACACGATGGTTTAGATCTACGACCCACTCAAGCATCTTGGGACTCGTCTGAATTCGGTAGAGCCAATCTGCCAACTTCTGTATGTAGCGTCCAAACACTTTGGGCTACACAGTAATATGACCGATCTGTGGAAAGGCGAGACTCTCACAAACATATACAGATCGGTTGTTTTGAGCCTCACAAATCTCGTCTGAAGGTCCCCGGTACCAGTTGAAAAATATACAGTGCATTCGGAAAGTATTCAGACCTATTGACTTTTGTTACATTACAGCCTTATTGTAAAATGTATTAAATACATGTTTTACTCATCAATCTAAACACAACACCCCATAATGACAATTTGCAAATGTATTACAAACAGAAATACCTTATTTAAATAAGTATTCAGATCCTTTGCTATGAGACTCCAAATTGAGCTCAGGTGCATCTTGTTTCCATGGATCATCCTTGAGATGTTTTCACAACTTAATTGGAGTCCACCTGTGGTTGTAACGGTCCTGACCTGTTTTATGTTGTTTTTTGTATGTGTTTAGGTCAGGGCATGTGTTTTGGGTGGGCAGTCTATGTTATCTGTTTCTATGTTGGTTTTGGTTGCCTGGTATGGCTCTTAATTAGAGGCAGGTGTTTTGCGTTCTCCTCTAATTAAGAGTCATATTTAGGTAGGGTGTTCTCACTGTTTGTTTGTGGGTGATTGTCTCCTGTGTCTGTGTCGATGTTACACCATACGGGATTGTTTCGGTTTGTTCGTGCGTTTTTGTAGTAAGTACTTGTTCGTTCGTTCTGCATGTGTTATGTCAGTTCGTCGTACTAGTCTGTCTATTTTCGTTTTGTTATTTTGTTAGTTTATTCAAGTATAGTTTGTTTCGTTTTGTCATATAAATAAAACTCATCATGTTTTCACAACCCGCTGCGCCTTGGCTCGATCACTACTCCTCCTCTTCTTATGAAGAGAGAGAGGAACGCCGTTACAGAATCACCCACCATTCCAGAGCCAAGCAGCGGAGTAAATGGAGTAAGGGACAGGAAAAGAAGGAGCAATGGACATGGGACGATATATTGGACGGAAAGGGTTGCTACACATGGGAGGAGATCCTGGCTGGTAGGGATCGCCTCCCATGGGAACAGCTGGAGGCACTGAGGAGAGCAGAGGCTACCGGAGAAAGGAACCGGAGCTATGAGGGAACGCGTCTGGCACGGAAGCCCAAAAAGCCCGTAAGTAACACCCAAACATTTCTTGGGGGGGGCTAAGAGGTAGTGGGCCAAGGGCAGGTAGGAGACCTGCGCCCACTTCCCAGGCTTACCGTGGAGAGCGGGAGTACGGGCAGGCGCCGTGTTACGCAGAAGAGCGCACGGTGTCTCCTGTACGAGTGCATAGCCCAGTGCGGGTTATTCCACCTCCCCGCACTGGTAGGGCTAGATTGGGTATTGAGCCAGGTGTCATGAGGCCGGCTCAACGCGTCTGGTTTCCAGTGCGTCTCCTCGGGCCGGCATACATGGCACCGGCCTTACGCATGGTTTCCCCGGTTCGCCTACATAGGCCGGTGCGGGTTATTCCACCTCCCCGCACTGGTCGGGCGACCGGGAGCATTCAACCAGGTAAGGTTGGGCAGGCTCAATGCTCAAGAGTGCCAGTACGCCTCCACGGTCCGGTATTTCCGGCGCCACCTCCCCGCCCCAGCCTAGTACCTACAGTGCCTACACTACGCACTAGGCTACCAGTGCGTCTCCTGAGCCCAGTTCCTCCTCCACGCACTCTCTCTGTAGTGCGTGTATCCAGTTCGGTGCCTCCAGTTCCGGCACCACGCACAAAGCCTCCTGTGCGTCTCCAGAGCCCTGTACACACTGTATCTTCTCCCCCTACTAATCCTGATGTGCTTGTCCTCAGCCCGGTGTCACCAGTGCCGGTACCTCGCATCAGGTATAGAGTGGGCTTTGAGAGTACAGTGTGCCCTGTCCCTGCTCCCCGCACTAGTAGGAAGGTGCTTATCCTTAGCCCGGTGCCTCCAGTTCCGGCACCACGCACCAGGTCTACAGTGCGCCGTATCCGGCCAGAGCCATCCGTCTCCCCAGCGCCATCTGAGCCATCCGTCTCCCCAGCGCCGTCTGAGCCATCCGTCTGCCATGAGCCTGCAAAGCCGCCCGTCTGCCATGAGCCTGCAAAGCCGCCCGTCTGCCATGAGCCTACAGAGCCGTCCGCCAGACAGGAGCCGCTATAGCCGCCCGCCAGACAGGAGCCGCTAGAGCCGCCCGCCAGACAGGATCTGCCAGAGCCGCCAACCAGACAGGATCTGCCAGAGCCGCCAACCAGACAGGATCTGCCAGAGCCGCCAACCAGACAGGATCTGCCAGAGCCGCCAGCGAGCCATGAGCAGCCAGAGCCGTCAGAGAGCCATGAGCGTCGAGAGCCGTCAGCCCGCCATGAGCGTCGAGAGCCGTCAGCCCGCCATGAGCGTCGAGAGCCGTCAGCCCGCCATGAGCGTCGAGAGCCGTCAGCCCGCCATGAGCGTCGAGAGCCGTCAGCCTGCCATGAGCGTCGAGAGCCGTCAGCCTGCCATGAGCGTCGAGAGCCGTCAGCCTGCCATGAGCGTCGAGAGCCGTCAGCCTGCCATGAGCGTCGAGAGCCGTCAGCCTGCCATGAGCGTCGAGAGCCGTCAGCCAGCCATGAGCGTCGAGAGCCGTTCAGTCAGGATCTGCCTGAGTATATCAGCCGGGACCTGCCCCTTGTCCCGGTGCTGCCCCTTATCCCGGTGCTGCCCCTTGTCCCGGTGCTGCCCCTTGTCCCGGTGCTGCCCCTTGTCCCGGTGCTGCCCCTTGTCCCGGTGCTGCCCCTTGTCCCGGTGCTGCCCCTTGTCCCGGTGCTGCCCCTTGTCCCGGTGCTGCCCCTTGTCCCGGTGCTGCCCCTTCTACCGGTGCTGGCCATTCATTTAGGGGATGTTAGTTTTAGGGTGGTCATTGGGAGGGGAAGACAGAAGCGGGGAGTGACTATGGTGGTGTGGGGACAGCGTCCAGAGCCGGAGCCACCACCGTGGTCAACTGCCCACCCAGACCCTCCCCTGGACTTTGTGCTGGTGCGCCCGGCGTTCGCACCTTGAGGGGGGGGTTCTTTAACGGTCCTGACTTGTTTTATGTTGTTTTTTGTATGTGTTTAGGTCAGGGCATGTGTTTTGGGTGGGCAGTCTATGTTATCTGTTTCTATGTTGGTTTTGGTTGCCTGGTATGGCTCTTAATTAGAGGCAGGTGTTTTGCGTTCTCCTCTAATTAAGAGTCATATTTAGGTAGGGTGTTCTCACTGTTTGTTTGTGGGTGATTGTCTCCTGTGTCTGTGTCGATGTTACACCATACGGGATTGTTTCGGTTTGTTCGTGCGTTTTTGTAGTAAGTACTTGTTCGTTCGTTCTGCATGTGTTATGTCAGTTCGTCGTACTAGTCTGTCTATTTTCGTTTTGTTATTTTGTTAGTTTATTCAAGTATAGTTTGTTTCGTTTTGTCATATAAATAAAACTCATCATGTTTTCACAACCCGCTGCGCCTTGGCTCGATCACTACTCCTCCTCTTCTTATGAAGAGAGAGAGGAACGCCGTTACAGTGGTATATTAATTTGATTGAACAAGATTTGGACAGCCACACACCTGTCTGTATAATGTCCCACAGTTGACTCTGCATGTCAGAGCAAGAACCAAGCCATCGGGTTGAAGGAATTGTCTGCAGAAGTCCCAGACAGGAAAGTGTTGAGACACAGATATTCAAAAATGTCCGCAGCACTGAAGGTCCCCAAGAACAAAGCGGCCCCCATCATTTTAAAATAGAAGAAGTTTTGAATCTCAAAGATTATTCCTAGAACTGGCCGTTGGCAAAACTGAGAAATCGGGGGAGAAGGGCCTTGGTCAGGGAGGTGACCAAGAACCCGATGGTCACTCTGACAGAGCTCCAGAGTTCCAATGTGGAGATGGAATAACTTTCCAGAAGGACAACCATCTCTGCAGCACTCCACCAATCAGGGCTTTATGGTAGAGTGGCCAGACTGAAGCCACTCCTCAGTAAAAGGCACATGACAGCCCGCTTGGAGTTTGCCAAAAGTCACCTAAAGGATGCTCAGACCATGAGAAACAAGGTTCTCTGGTCTGATGAAACCAAGATTGAAGCATTTTGGCATGCATGCCAAGCGTCACGTCTGGAGGAAACCTGGCACCATCTCTACGGTGAAGCATGGTGGTAGCAGCATCATGCTGTGGGGATGTTTTTCAGCTGCAGGGACTTGGAGAATAGTCAGGAACGAGGGAAAGGTGAACGGAGCAAACTACAGAGAGAACCATGATGAAAACCTGCTCCAGAGTGCTCAGAACGTCAGACTGGGGAAAAGTTTCACCTTCCAAGAGGTCAACGACACTAAGCACACAGCCAAGACAACGCAGGAGTGGCTTCAGGACAAATCTCTGATTGTCCTTGAGTGGCCCAATGGCCAGAAACAAAGACCTTTCTTCTGAAACTAGTCAGTCTATTCTTGTTCTGAGAAATGAAGGCTACTCCATGTGAGAAATTGCCAAGAAACTAAAGATCTCGTACAACGCTGTGTACTACTCCCTTCACAGAACAGCGCAAACTGGCTCTAACCAGAATTGAAAGAGGAGTGGGAGGCCCCGGTGCACAACTGAGTGAGAGGACAAGTACACTAAAGTGTCTAGATTGAGAAACAGATGCGTCACAAGTCCTCAACTGGCAGCTTCATTAAATAGTACCTGCAAAACACCAGTTTCAACGTCAACATTGAAGAGGAGACTCCGGGATGTTGGCCTTCTGAAGAAAGTCTTTGTTTCTGGCCATTTTGAGCCTGTAATCGAACCCACAAATGCTGATTCTCCAGATACTCAACTAGTCTAAAGAAGGACAGTTTTATTGCTTCTTCAATAAGTACAACAGTTTTCACCTGTGCTAACATAATGATCATTTAGCCTTTTAAAATGATAAACTTTGATTAGCTAATACAACGTGACATTGGAACACAGCAGTGATGGTTGCTGATAATGGGCCTCTGTACGCCTATGTAGATATTCCATAGAAAATCAGCCATTTCCATTTACAAAATCTACATCTACAGCAGGTAGCCTAGTGGTTAGAGCATTGGACTAGTAACTGGAAGGTTGCAAGGTCGAATACCCGAGCTGACAAGGTAAAAATATGTTGTTCTGCCCCTGAACAAGGCAGTTAACCCACTGTTCCTAGGCCATCATTGAAAATAAGCATTTGTTCTTAACTGACTTGCCTAGTTAAATAAAGGTAAAATATGTTATTTGAACTGGCTAGCCAGCTAACTTAACATTAACTAGCTAACAAGCTAGAAACTAACCAAAACATTGTTTAGAAAGTTTGTTTTACTTGCCAGGTTTGCTAGATTGACATATACTAAATTCATTTTTAAATGGATAGGTTTATTGGTGTTAAAATACAGCAGCCCGGTGGTCCAAAATAGCATAACTGGTGTATTTTAACACCAATAAACCTATCCATTTAAAAATATCAGAAAATATCAGTAGTCTAAACATCAGTATAGGCGCCAAGCGTGCTTGTGAATAGTGAAAATCAGCACAAAAGCAATAATAGCATTTAATGAATGTAAGTGTCGATATGGCAGTGGTAAAAATGTGTCTACTATTGTCAGTTATTGGACACATTATTTGCAGTGGTGCGTATTCATGGATGCCAAGGGTAGCCAAGCTTCCCCCAAAAAATGACCAAGAAAAAAACATATAAAATAATTGATATTTTGTCTCTCTGTGTTTCATATATTTTCATCAATTCGCAGGAGGCTGGGGATGTATCTCACTGGAGAAAGCATCCAAGCGAACAAAACAGCGCCCCTCTGTTTCTGTATGTGTAGCCCATCTATGCTGTCTGGTCAAAAATAGTATGACATTGTTGCCGCAAGTAGAATTGAAAGCAAGGGAAGCCATCGAGCATTTAGCCTCCCTTAATATATATTTTTAAATAATATCCCATCAGCATTGAGCTAAACTGAGTGAGCTAAGCTGTGAATGGTCCTGGCGCACCAAAAAAAAGATAACTAGCTAGCTAGCTAGCAAATGTTAGCCAGCTAGCTAGCTAGGTTAGCTAAGAAAGCATGCAGTAATTCAATGTTGGCTAGCAATAAAGTTACTTATTTATAAGTCAAGGTACCTTCCCAACAGCTGCTAAAAATATTCTTCCACATCAGCTTCAAGAAGATATTTACTAAAATAGTCTGAGTGAAAAAATACAGTAACTTTTTGTATATTTACCATATTTTCACTGCGATCAGTAGCCGGGAAATGTTTAACAGTGTAATGAATAACCCTCAGTGTAATGAAGAACCCTCCGCAGATGGTTATTCAAAGAACCAATATAAAAAGCCAAAAAAAGGGTTCCCCTACAGGGACAAAATTAAGAACAAAAAAGGGTTTGCTTACAGGGACAAAATTAAGAACACTTTTTGGCACTAACTAGCACTTTTTTTGAGAGTGTAGAAGGTGGCGATGTAGCGATTCAATGTCTCTTTTTGACTTTCTCTCCGTCATGGTTTATGTCCTCACTCACTGTCACTGTTTTACCCTCTCCCCCTCTCTTTCTCTCTCTCTCTCTCTCTCTGTCTCTCTCTCTCTCTATCTCTCTCTGTCATTTTCTAATTTTATTTATTTCATATTTGCTTTAGTTCACACTGTCTCTTCTTTGTCTCTACTCCTCTGTCCCTCTCATACCTCACCTCCTCCTCTCCCCTAACTCTCTCCATCCTCACGCATCACCTCTCCCCTTCTTCCTTCTCGCTTGAAGGATTTATCTAGTGATCCAGGAAATCTTTCCTGGATTGCACCCCACTTTGATTACTTTATTTTTCATTCTGTAAAAATGTTACATTCATTTCCAGTCTCTCCTTTCTGCCCCTTAACCCTGACTTATAGAAAGACAATCATTTAGTTGCGCTTTGCATTTGGTTGCGCTGCTGAGACAACTTTAGGATAACCACTTAATTGCTCTGACCCCTGTCTGTCTGTATTTAACTCTCTGCATTCACCTTTCAACACTGCTTTAATTCCTTAGATGAGTATTGGAACTATTTTGCTGTCGATGGTCGGTTAGTGTGAGTGAATGGTATGACAACACAGCCTTTCCTCTCACCCACTGTGGTCCTGTGTGGCTCAGTTGGTTAAAGCATGCTGTTAGCAATGCTTGGATGCTGGGTTTGATCCCCGCTGTGGCCACCCATTTGAATGTAGTACAGATGTAGGCTTTTCATCACTCTTTTGTTGCTGAAATTTTCCTGCACAGCACAAATTGCTAACTAGTAGTGTATTTGAGTTTTAAAAAGGCTCCTAAAGTTTGTAATTTCCACTTTGAAATGTCAGACTTGATTTCACTTAACAAAAAATGCATCAACCCCTACAAAAATGTCCATTAATTATAATCAATATAATATAATCCTATTGCTGCAGGATTACATTCCTGCTGTAGCAAACCGACTAAAATGAAGGTCTTATATCTGTATGTGCACTCACTGATGTAAGAAAGGATAACAGCGTATGCTAATTGGCATGCATTATTATTATTATATTACCCTCTCTTTCCTAGCTTTAGCCCAGCTGGCTTGGGTTTCGAGCAGTTATAATCAAAAAAATTATACATTCATCCGGATGGCTGTTACCTTTCTCCATGTACTACGAGCTGTTCACACGACCAGTCCATGTATTAAGAAAAAAAAAAATCTTAAACCAGACTTGGTACGTCGTCAAAGATAATAAAAGTCATTTTGTAAAATAATGGCTTATTCTTTCCAAAATAAATGCTACATTTCAATGCTGTCTACATTAAATAAATCTAATAGAGATCATGAAGGATTTTGGCTTTTACTAAGCTACTTAAGGCCTGGGGCTATGACAATTAATCAATAAAACAAATCAATCCATGCTTATGTACCCAACACATTATTTGGAGAAAAAAGGAAAATGTCTAAAAGACAACATTTGGAAGTAAATTCTGGAGCCAACAACAACTATGTCAAAAGGAAACCCTTTAGAAGCGCAGTATGTTAATTCATCAACTCATAAAATAACAAAATTGTTCTCTTTCTGCAGCTTGTCAGTTCCATTTGAGTTCCTCCCAACAGGACATTTAAAGGACATCTCAAAGCTGTGAATAATACAATAATTACAATTATTAAGGGTGCAGAGAAAGGTGCAAAAGGGAACTGTTATTTCTGTGACCCTCTTGTCATTCCCCTATAATTCCCCTGGATGGAGTCTGTTTGTTTGTGTTGGATATACATTGCATTCGGAAAGTATTCAGGCCCTTTGGCTTTTCCACATTTTGCTACGTTACAACCTTTCTTCTAAAATATATATATTTTTAAATCTCCCCCATCAATCTACACACAATACCCCATAATGACAAAGCAAAAACAGGTTAAGACATTTTTGCAAATGTATGAAAAAAAAAACCTTAAATATAACTTACATAAGTATTCAGACCCTTTACTTACTACTTTGTTGAAGCACCTTTGGCAGCGATTACAGCTTTGAGTCGTCTTGGGTATGACGCTACAAGCTCTGTCAGGTTGAATGGGGAGCTTTGCTGCACAGTTATTTTCAGGTCTCTCCAGAGATGTTTGGTTCAAGTCCAGGCTCTGGCTGGGCCACTCAAGGACATTGAGACTTGTCCTGAAGCCACTCCTGCATTGTCTTGGCAGTGTGCTGGAGGTCATTGTCCTGTTGGAAGGTGAACCTTCGCCCCAGTCTGAGGTCCTGAGTGCTCTGGAGCAGGTTTTCATCAAGGATCTCTATGTACTTTGCTCCATTTATCTTTTCCTCGATCCTGACTTGTCTTGTGTCTTGGCTTCACCGTAGGGATGGTGCCAGGTTACCTCCAGATGTGAAGCTTGGCATTCAGGCCAAAGAGTTCAATCTTGGTTTCATCAGACCAGAGAATCTTATTTCTCATGCTCTGAGAGTCATTTAGGTGCCTTTTGGCAAACTCCAAGCGGGCTGTCATGTGCCTTTTACTAAGGAGTGGCTTCCGTCTGGCCATTATACCATAAAGACCTGCTTGGTGGAGTACTGCAGAGATGGTTTTCTTTCTGGATGGTTTTCCCATGTTCACAGAGGTCACCTCCCCGACCAAGGCCCTCCCCCCCCCCCCGATTGCTCAGTTATATACTTGTAAATAAGGTATTTCTGTTTATATTTTTAATAATTGTGCAACAATGTATAAAAACCTGTTTTCACTTTCTCATGATGGGGTACTGTATGTAGATTCACGAGGGGACATTTTTATGTAATCCAGTTTAGAATAAAGCTGTAACATAACCAAATGTGGAAAAAGGGTCTTAAAGGGGCAATGGTTTGAATACTTTCCGAATGCACTGTAAATAGATCAGAGTGGAGTAGAAGACAGAGGGTGAAGAGGGGTAAGGAAGGGTAAGCACAAGAGGAGGAGAGTGAGTGAAGAAAGGTGGAAAGGCAGACAAATGGGACAGGGTTATGACAAGTAGACGACAGGGTTAGACGATGGGAAGCTAATCCAAACTCCACACTCAACCAAACCAGACCAGACCAGACCTCAGGACATCTCTGTCCTAGCAGCACTGCTTATTAAGGTCTACATTAAGCAGAAAGGGTTATGATCTAGTGTCCATGTGTCTATGTCCAGCTGTGAAAGTCACCAGGAGGTCATTGACGGGTCAACCAATGTCTTTTTGCATCTCCTGGAGCTTCCTAGATTCCAGATTCCAGGGAGAAAAAGGGAAAAAGAGAGAGAAATTGGGATAGAAAGAGCGAGAGAGACTACTTAAAGGCAGACTCAGCATTATGGGATGGCAGGTAGCCTAGTGGTAGAGCGTTGGGACAGTAACCAAAAGGTTGCTGGATTGAATCCCCGAGCTGACAAGGTAAAAATCTGTTGTTCTGCTCCTGAACAAGGCTGTTCCCTGGTAGGCTGTCATTGTAAATAAGAAATTATTCTTAACTGACTTGCCTAGTTAAATAAAGGTTACATATAAATTAATTATGTCATAGATGCAGAAAGTAAACTGCATATTGTGTCAAATACGCAACAACTAAGAGTGTTGAAGCATGAGGCTCAACTTCTCTTCTGTTTTGGTACCGTGGCTAAAATGCTGTAACAGCATGAAGTGAACTTGTGCAGATACTGTGTGCACCTGTGTGAGAGCAAAGTCTAGCATATATGTAGTGCCACTTGTGGCAACAGCATTTCGCGGAGTCTACCCATAAGCCACTCAGAATAGTACAGGTCACTTTGTCTGTACACCCCATCCTGGTCCAACCTGGCCTCAGGGGTAGACCTAACATAGGAAATGTAAATCTGTCTCCCTCCATTTACATTTTAGTCATTTAGCAGACACTCTTATCCAGAGCGACTTACTCAGGAGCCGTGTGCCTTGCTTAAGGGTACATCGGCAGATGTTACGCCTAGTCGGCTCGGGGATTCGAACCAGCAACTTTTCAGCTACTGGCCCAACACTCTTAACCGCTAGGCTATCGGACAAATATTAAATATGATATGTTACGTTTTGTATGGTATGGTATGTATTAATTTGGCGATGTCCATCTTCCATTTTGTATGATATATTACAAATTCCAATTTGTTGTGGCTAACGTAAGCTAGGTAGCTAGGTGGCTAACGCTAACCATAGCTAGGTGGCTAATGTTAGTTAGGCTAGGGGTTAGTGGTTATAAGGCTAGGGTTAAGGTTAGGTGTTAGGTTAAAGGACTAAGTTTAGAGTTAGCTAACATGATAAGTAGTTGCAAAGTAGCTAAAAAGTATAAAGTTATTGTAAAGTAGCTAATTAGCTAAAATGCTAAAGTTGTCCATGATGAGATTTGAGATACGTTAACTACAGTATGTTACCTCTAGTCTATGGCTGTCTTATCAGGCTGTCTGGTTAGGGATAATCCACTGAGACCACCAAAGAGTGGGAACCAGGGGGTGGACACACATGCAGCTTTCAGCAGGCAAACTTGAGGAGGAAGTGAGCTTTTAGAGTAATTTCCTGTGGTTTAATGTAGGTTATTGTAGCTTAATATGGGTTATTTAACTGGTCTACCTCGACTGTGAGTACACAGATGACAGAGTGCACAGATAACAGAGTACCAAGTAGGCTACTCTATGATTGCACTCCAACTTTACAGTGTTCAGTCTGCAGAAGTAGGAAAATAGCTGGACTGTGAATCATTCTCAGGTACTCGACTGGACTCCGGCTCTATGTCTCCCTGTTCTCTGTTATTCTATAGCAGGGGTTGTGAAGTGCGCTACTTTCCTTGTATGGTAATTAATTGCCATTCATTTTCCCTACTTTTCTCTCAGAACATATCACACACCTGTTTGTTCTGTTATTACTGTATTATTTCAATCCTTTCCATTGATGTCTGGGATTAGAGAAAAAAAAAATTCACCGCAGACCAGAGCAAACACATAAATATTTTCATGGTCCGTGGTGGGGTGAGTTGGGGGGGTACTGTTTGAATTTGGAACAGCACGCGACATGGCGAGCATGACCCAAACAAGTGATCATATATTGCACAGCGCTACATACATGAGTGACTTCTTTTCATCTGGCATGCACACGTAATTGCTATCTAGCAAGAAAACTTCCCTCTGAAGAATACTAAAACCATTTCAACATTTCAACATTTCAACAACATTTCAACTTTCAACCATTCTTGAATTGCTGGGATGTGTCCCTGATGCAAGGGCTTTTGTTATTACATCCAGAACCCATGCTGATTGGATGGACTGGACCCGCATCCCGTCTCTGACAGTAGCCACCTAAACTTTTAAATATCAGTGCAAGAGTGCCATTGTAGTTACAGTAACAAGCTTACATGGACATGATATGCAATAATAATAGTAATTCTTGCACATTGACTAATAACTATTTACATGATACGTTTGAACAGAAGTGAAGTGAGTAAATAACCTGTGATCAAATAAGTAGGTTACGGGAACAACAACAGTGCCCCCCTCCTGTGGCTGAGAACTCCCCCCACAAAGGAAACTTGGAGAAATGAAAAGATTATCTTTACATGTGCTTAATTTCTGATTTAGAGAGCCAATAGCCCCAAACCCCTGCAACCAAACACTGCTACAATGAAGATGGTAAAGGATTCCAAATGGTACCACTCCACTCCTGGCTGTGTGTTTCGGGTCGTTGTCATGCTGGAAGACCCAGCCACGACCCATCTTCAATGCTTTTACTGAGGGAAGGAGGTTGTTGGCCAAGATCTCGCGATACATGGCCCCATCCATCCTCCCCTCAATACGGTGCAGTCGTCCTGTCCCCTTTGCAGAAAAGCATCCCCAAAGAATGATGTTTCCACCTCCATGCTTCACGGTTGGGATGGTGTTCTTGGGGTTGTACTCATCCTTCTTCTTCCTTCAAACACGGCGAGTGGAGTTTAGACCAAAAAGCTCTATTTTTGTCTCATCAGACCACATGACCTTCCCCCATTCATCCTTTGGATCATCCAGATGGTGATTGGCAAACTTCAGACGGGCCTGGACATGCGCTGGCTTGAGCAGGGGGACCTTGCGTGCGCTGCAGGATTTTAATCCATGACGGCGTAGTGTGTTACTAATGCTTTTCTTTGGACTGTGGTCCCAGCTCTCTTCAGGTCATTGACCAGGTCCTGCCGTGTAGTTCTGGGCTGATCCCTCACCTTCCTCATGATCATTGATGCCCCACGAGGTGAGATCTTACATGGAGCCCCAGACCGAGGGTGACTGACCATCATCTTGAACTTCTTCCATTTTCTAATAATTGCGCCAACAGTTGTTGCCTTCTCACCAAGCTGCTTGCCTATTGTCCTGTAGCCCATCCCAGCCCTGTGCAGGTCTACAATTTTATCCCTGATGTCCTTACACAGCTCTCTGGTCTTGGCAATTGTGGAGAGGTTGGAGTCTGTTTGATTGAGTGTGTGGACAGGTGTCTTTTATACAGGTAACGAGTTCAAACAGGTGCCGTTAATACAGGTAATGAGTGGAGAACAGGAGGGCTTCTTAAAGAAAAACGAACAGGTCTGTGAGAGCCGGAATTCTTACTGGTTGGTAGGTGATCAAATACTTATGTCATGCAATAAAATGCAAATTAATTACTTAAAAATCATACAATGTGATTTTCTGGATTTTTGTTTTAGATTCCGTCTCTCACAGTTGAAGTGTACCTATGATAAAAATGACAGACCTCTACATGCTTTGTAAGTAGGAAAACATCGGCAGTGTATCAAATACTTGTTCTCCCCACTGTATGTTTTTGAATGGTATCCCAGTCATGATTCTTTATCTGTATGGACCAGCACCTGTATGGACCTGTTATAATTTATTTATTATGCAGTGAGTATGGACTTTCTAGCTACACATCCAGAGTGGATGTTTCAAATGTGGAAGTGGGGATATCAGATAAACTCATTAAAAGTTTTATGAGGCATTTTGTGCAAACATGTGAGATCTTCTAAACTTACTTATTTTTGCTCCTTTTTGTGAAACTGTGACCATAAGGGCAGAAGGCAAGACCCAAATCCAGACACAGGAGGCAGATGGTAGAGCTCCGATATTTATTATAACAAAGGGAGTAGGCAAAGGCAGGTCGGGGACAGGCGAGAGTTCATAAACAAAGTCAGAGTCCAAACAGTACCAGACGATAGGTTGTCTTGAGGTCAGGCCAGGCAAGGGTCAGAAACCAGATCTGAGCCCAAAAACAGTACAATGGGATAGGCAGGCTGGTAGTCAGAACAGGCAGAGTGGTCAGGCAGGCGGGTACGGAGTCAGTACAGGCAAGGGTCGAAACCAGGAGGACTAGAAACAAACAGAGACTTGGAAAAATAGGAGCAAGGAAAACCGCTGGTTGACATGGCAAACAAGACGAACTGGCACAGAGAGACAGGAAACACAGGGATATATACACCGGGGATAATAAGTGACACCTAGAGGGGGTGGAGACAATCACAAGAGTAGGTGAATCAGATCAGGGTGTGACAGTGACTCGGTGAAAAATACAATTAAAATGTATCTGTATTTCATCAACGACATAATTTGCATGACATATTGTATAATTGGCAGGCAGGAACATACCTGACCTTTTACACAATCGCAGCTTAATTTCCCATGAATTATTCAGTTATAGTACCTAATGACCACATACGTTATTCAGCCCTAATCAATGGTAGATGTTAAAACAATGTATCCGTGAAGTGAGTGTATTTGGGTCTCATTGAGTAAGACGTGTTCTGCGCTGGCATGTGCTTGAGTAGAAAGATTGTTCCTCGCTCTATAAAACTCCCAACCAGTTGACATTTAAGAAAGACTTGGTGCAGATAACCGACTTCTCGGGAGATTCGTACAGCTTACCTTTTTAAGAATTCTGCTACAAGGTGTAAGGCACCAAGAGTCAGTTGGGGAATAAATTATGCCCATTTCTCAAAGTAATGGATCAGGATCCTAATGTTGGTGGTCATTAAGTACTGTCATGACGTTGCCTGCTTGGGTATAGCAAACCCCATCCCCCTCTCCCTGCCTCTCCCTTTCCTCCTTCAACCCATGCTGTGATCACAGAGAGACGTCGTAAATTCCTGAGAATCTCCTCATGGCCAAACGGCATTAGAGAGAGGGTAAACTTTCAGGACAAAGGAATTTTCTTCCACCTCACAGAACTTGAGGTACGAACAGATTTCATGTTCCGGTAAAAGTATTAAAGATCGGTGAAGATCCCAGCTATTAACATGCCCGTTTGTCACCACGTGGGAAACTCATGTGAGACTGTGTGGCTACATTACCATACCGCTGTTTATATAATAACCTCAGATATGAGGTTTACATCTGTTTGTTGTATAAAATGAATGAGTGACTATGATACTGTTTGTATAATTTTGTAATATGATTTTGGACTGTTTAATGAAGAAAAAGACAGATCCCTTTTGTATTTGAACTAAATCCAATGACCGCCACTGAGCCCAGTTAGGGTCAGACATCCAAGGACAGCCCCTTCCTGCTATCCGAATAAAAGCCAACTCTGAGAAATTATCATTAGACCATGTTTTCTCCATAGGAGGAGAACGAAGGTTAAGTACCATTGCTGAATCTTTAACCATACCACGTGGTTAAACTCTTAGACGAATAAGACCAAGTCTTTGATATTGACTACTAGTCTGCAGCTAGGATTTCGGTATCATTGAACGCGAAGAAAGACAACCGCCGAAAAATCCATTCTATAACGAATGTCACTCTGAACTACCCTCAATAACCCAGACAGAAGGAACTCCAACCAAAACGAACTTCTCTCCAACGATCAAGACGACACACAATGAGCGTAAATATATATATATATTGATTGCAATTATTCCCGAATGAGTAAGCGTTCATGTGTAAAGGATTAGCATGTCAATTGTTATAATTATGAACTCTGTAGTGACTTCTTAGTCGAACCACAATTTTCCCTTTGTCAAACAAGCCACCATGCCGGTTCAGCCCACTAGGGCATATTTCTCCCATCATTTCATGTAACCATTTTTAAGTTTGTTTGTTTGTTTATGCATTTCTGTGAATTAATTAGTTAGTAACAAATAAATTATTTAAGACAATTGATGTATGGATGACTCATAGTGAAAACTGGGTTCGTGCAGATAACCAACAATTTACGACGTTTGGAATGAGACTAACGTGAGGTAAAATAAATAAATCATTAATCAGAAGACTATTGATCAGATATGAAAATATCTGAAAGGTTATATTGGGAAATTATAACTTTGTAATCTGACTACTTTCCCTGGTGCTCCCAAATTCATAGTTAATTAGTTACGTTAGTACTCAGTTGATCGCGTAATCCCTAATTACAGGAATCTTTGATAAAAACTATAAGTCTTCAATATAATGATAGCAAAGACACGACAGTACACTGTCAGTTACATTTTGCCAGTAAACTACATGAAACAAAGTTCACCAATCTAGCTTGTTGGTCTATGATTCCGTCCAAAACCATTTGTTGGCATGATGTCATAAGTGTAATGGTATTCAGCATATGACCCGAACCTCTAAGCATTTGATTAGCAGGTTAGAATCAAAAGTCACAATAGTGTGTGTGTGTTTTCCAGACAACATTGTGATAATAGATTCAACATTTAGAGTGTGCTCATGGATAATGGAAATCGGTGCTTAGACCCAACCTGCTTTTCCCCACAAGCACCTAATCACTCACAGGGCGGTATACCTCCTGCCCCATATCATCTTCAATAGGAATCTAACACAGATGAGAGTTGAAGCAAATGAATGTAGCTGAGCCAATTGGCTTTTACCATTGCTGCTCTCTGTCGGATGGCTACTCTCATTCTGCAGTTTGGACAAGTCATATTATAAGACAAGAGGATAGAGTTGGTTCAGGGGTTGAGCTCGTCCATTAGAGTAAGCAATTCAGAAAAAGCAATTCAGAGTGTACCGGTTGCCAAGCTTTGTAAAACAAGGGAATTAAGCAAAGAAATCAACCATAACTTTTCAAACACACCTGCTACCTAGCTTGCGTTCGAACACAGAAGAAGAATGTGCAACGTTGGTTTTCAAATGATGTTGTGAAGAGTTTGGATAGAAGGAAGCACAGTCCGCAATCTTTACTGACCCATCAAATGCTTTTGTCACTGTTGACCACTCGTTACTAAGTGTGTCAAAAATAGGCATGGATCAGGCATCATGTGACTCTTTTAAAGATTACCTGACAGACAGGACACAGTGTGTATTTTCTGATGGTGTTAAGTCTGGTTTCCAAAGATATTATGAAGGGTGTCCCGCAAGGGTTGATTTGTGACGCAAGGGTCGATGTCACGCGTCATTACTTCACAGCAGAAGCATTTGAATGTAAAAAAAATAATGTCAATCAAAAAGTGTTTTTGGGCAGAAATGCCTTCTGAAACGTGACATTTCATGTGCCGTAATAAAAAGCGTGTATGCCATCTGTAAATACAAATCAAATTGTTAAATTACGAGCCTAGTTGGTTGAGCCATGGAAAAAGACAGATCTTCCCGCTAGCCATGACTGGCTGAGATAATGGATGGGCTGGATATGCCGAGAGATGAGTTTGGAATCGTCTGCCACGTAGCACGCTTCTGTCTATAACATGAGCTGCTCAGTATGTATAGGTAATCCTTTCTAATACAGCTTTTTAAAAATATATCTCGAAGAACTGCAAAAGTGTTGCTAATGCTCTCCACTTTCTGGACAACTGAGTTTTGAAATCAGTGGACTGTCCAGTGGAAGTAGGGTATGATAGCTAAGGAGATTTGGGTGTTGGATTGCAAATATGCGGAGGTAATCGAAAAGAGTACACAAAGAAGGCTGTTGTATAAAATACCTATCTCTGGATTACATCTTCAAACTAAGGGCAACCATGGCATCCGTGACAGAGAGGGAGAAGTGTTCATCCATATATACTGGTAATAGAGTCTAGCTAGCTAAATTTTCAAATATTTTGTCAGAAAGTTGTTTTCATTGCAAGTTAATGTGTACTGTTAGCTAGCTAACATTACATGTATGTTCTGTGTAGTAATATTATTCATATCTCATTGTTATATATCTCATATCTCATTGTTAAGTTATAGCCTCATGTTAGCTAGCTAGCTAACAATGAACCTAGTTGGTTAGCATTAACTACCTGTAGATTCATGCAGAGAAGTAATGTTATGAGTTGGGATTGTGGTTCATTGTTAAGCTAGATAGCTAGCTACATGTCTAAACAAAAGTCTCCACTATGCAAGTAACAATTTCACTGTACCGTTCACACCGTCTGTAGCTTCTGCATGCGACAAATACACTTTGATTTTATTTGATATAGTGTGTGTTTACTAGAGACGGTAATGTGAAGAACAACATGTCCCGTATCAGAGTCAAAATTAGGATATAACGTCCAAGTACGTCCAAGTAAAAAAAATATATCCGGTAGAATGCCCTGCTTTTATTTCGTCACACTCACAACCATAAGCTATTTTCTGTAATTTAATAGTGTTTTTCCCTCATCAATCTACACAAAATACACCATAATGACGAAGCAAAAACTGCACAGCTATTAGGTTCAAAACTTGGCTCTGGCTGAGTCTCTCAAGGACATTCAGAGACTTGTCTCGAAGCCAGTCCTGCGTTGTCTTGGCTGTGTGCTTAGGGTCATTGTCCTGTTGGAAGGTGAACCATCGCCCCAGTCTAAGGCCCTGAGCACTCTGGAACAGGTTTTTATGAAGCATCTCTCTGTACTTTGCTACGTTCAGCATTCCCTCAATCCTGACTAGTCTCCCAGTCCCTGCAGCTGAAAAACATCCCCACAGCATGATGCTGCCACCACCATGCTTCACTGTAGGGATGGTGCCAGGTTTCCTCCAGACGTGACGCTTGGCACTCAGGCCAACGAGTTCAATCTTGGTTTCATCAGACCACAGCAATCTTGTTTCTCATGGTCAGAGATTTCTTTAGGTGCCTTTTGGCAAACTCCCAGTGGGCTTTCCTGTGCCTTTTACTGAGGGGTGGCTTCCGTCTGGGCACTCTACCATAAATGCCTGATTGGTGGTGCTGCTGGTGGTGCTGCAGAGATGGTTGTCCTTCTGGAAAGTTATCCGATCTCCACAGAGGAACTCTGGAGGTCTGTCAATGTGACCATCGGGTTCTTGGTCACCTCCCTGACCAAGGCCCTTCTCCCCTGAATGCTCAGTTTGGCCAAGCAGCGAGATCTAGCAAGAGTCTCGGTGGTTCCAAACTTCTTCCATTAAGAATGATGGAGGCCACTGTCGTCTTGGGGATATTCAATGCTTCAAAAATGTTTTGGTTCCCTTCTCCAGATCTGTGCCTCGACACAATCCTGTCTCGGAGCTCTACTGCTAATTCCTCCGATCTCATAGCTTGGATTTTGCTCTGACATGCACTGTCAACCGTGGAACCTTATATCGACAGTTGTGTGTCTTTCCAAATCATGTCCAATTAATTTAATTTATCACAGGTGGACTCCAATCAAATTGTAGAAACATCTCAAGGATGATCAATGGTGTAACGGGTGTCGTAATCCTCCTCCTCAAACGAGGAGAGGAGAGAAGGATCGAAAGACCAAAATGCAGCGGGTTGTGAATACATAATGAATTTTAATAAACAAGACGAAACTAAACACACGAAGAACACTTGATACTTTACAAAACAACAAAACGAAGTAAACAGACCTGGACACGAACTTACATACAACGTGAAGAACGCACGAACAGGAACAGACTACAAATACCTAACGACAATGAAACAGTCCCGTATGGTGCGCACACACACTGACACGGAAGACAATCACCCACAAACAAACAGTGAGAACACCCTACCTTAATATGACTCTCAATTAGAGGAAAACGCAAAACACCTGCCTCTAATTAAGAGCCATACCAGGCAACCCAAAACCAACATAGAAACAGAAAACATAGACTGCCCACCCAAAACTCACGCCCTGACCATCACACACATACAAAACAACAGAAAACAGGTCAGGAACGTGACAGAACCCCCCCCTCAAGGTGCGAACGCCGGGCGCACCAGCACAATGTCCAGGGGAGGGTCTGGGTGGGCATCTGACCACGGTGGTGGCTCAGGCTCCGGACGCTGTCCCCACACCACCATAGTCACTCCCCGCTTCTGTATCCCCCCTCCTAATGACCACCCTCCAACTAAAACCACCTAAATGAAGGGGCAGCACCGGGATAAGGGGCAGCACCGGGATAAGGGGCAGCACCGGGATAAGGGGCGGCAGGTCCTGGCTGAGGGACTCTGGCAGGTCCGGGCTGAGGGACTCTGGCAGGTCCGGGCTGAGGGACTCTGGCAGGTCCGGGCTGAGGGACTCTGGCAGGTCCGGGCTGAGGGACTCTGGCAGGTCCGGGCTGAGTGGCAGCTCATGACTGTAGGGCAGCTCATGACTGTAGGGCAGCTCATGACTGTAGGGCAGCTCATGACTGTAGGGCAGCTCATGACTGTAGGGCAGCTCATGACTAAGGCAGCTCATGACTGTAAGGCAGCTCATGACTAGGGCAGCTCATGACTGTAGGGCAGCTCATGACTGTAGGGCAGCTCATGACTGTAAGGAAGCTCATGACTGTAAGGCAGCTCATGACTGTAAGGCAGCTCATGACTGTAAGGCAGCTCATGACTGAAGGGCAGCTCATGACTGAAGGGCAGCTCATGACTGAAGGGCAGCTCATGACTGGAGGGCAGCTCATGACTGGAGGGCAGCTCATGACTGACGGACGGCTCTAGTGGCTCCTGACTGACGGACGGCTCTAATGGCTCGTGGCAGACGGACGGCTCAGAAGGCGCTGTGCAGACGGATGGCTCAGACGACGCTGGACAGACAGATGGCTCAGACGGCGCTGGGCAGACAGATGGCTCAGACGGCGCTGGGCAGACAGATGGCTCAGACGGCGCTGGGCAGACAGATGGCTCAGACGGCGCTGGGCAGACAGATGGCTCAGACGGCGCTGGGCAGACAGATGGCTCAGACGGCGCTGGGCAGACAGGCAGTGCAGAAGGCGTTGGGCAGACGGCCGACTCTGCCCTGCTGAGGCGCACAGTAGGCCTGGTGCGTGGTGCCGGAACTGGAGGTACCGGGATGACGGCACGCACTTCAAGGCTAGTGCGGGGAGCAGGGACAGGGCACACTGACTTCTCGAAGCGCACTATAGGCCTGGTGCGTGGTACCGGAACTGGAGGTACCGGGCTGAGGGCACGCACCTCCGGGCGAGTGCGGGGAGAAGGAACAGTGCGTACAGGGCTCTGGAGACGCACAGATGGCTTAGTGCGTGGTGCCGGAACTGGAGGCACTGGGCTGGAGACACGCACCATAGGGAGAGTGCGTGGAGGAGGAACAGGGCTCTTAAAACGCACTGGAAGCCTGGTGCGTGGTGTAGGCACTGGTGGTACTGGGCTGGGGCGAGGAGGTAGCGCCGGAAATACCGGACCGTGTAGGCGTACTGGCTCCCTTGAGCACTGAGCCTGCCCAACCTTACCTGGTTGCATGCTCCCCGTAGCCCGTCCAGTGCGGGGAGGTGGAATAACCCGCACTGGGCTGTGTTGGCGAACCGGGGACACCATGCGTAAGGCTGGTGCCATGTAAGCCGGCCCAAGGAGACTTACTGGTGGCCAGATATGTAGGGCCGGCCTCATGACATTTGGCTCAATGCCCAATCTAGCCCTAGCAGTGCGGGGAGGTGGAATAACCCGCACTGGGCTATGCACCCGTACAGGAGACACCGTGCGCTCTACTGCGTAACATGGTGTCTGCCCGTACTCCCGCTCTCCACGGTTAGCCTGGGAAGTGGGCGCAGGTCTCCTACCTGCCCTCGGCCCACTACCTCTTAGCCTTCCCCCAATAAATTTTTGGGTAGTACTTGCGGGCTTCCAGCCTTGCTTCCGTGCTGCCTCCTCATAACGTCGCCTCTCCGCTTTCGCTGCCTCCAGCTCCGCTTTGGGGCGGCGACACTCCACTGGCTCTGCCCAGGGTCCTTTACCGTCCAGGATCTCTTCCCATGTCCAATCCTCCTTTTCCCACTGCTGCTGTCGTTGCTGTCCGTTAACCCGCTGCTTGATCTGGGTTTGGTGGGTGATTCTGTAACGGGTGTCGTAATCCTCCTCCTCAAACGAGGAGAGGAGAGAAGGATCGAAAGACCAAAATGCAGCAGGTTGTGAATACATAATGAATTTTAATAAACAAGACGAAACTAAACACACGAAGAACACTTGATACTTTACAAAACAACAAAACGAAGTAAACAGACCTGGACACGAACTTACATACAACGTGAAGAACGCACGAACAGGAACAGACTACAAATACCTAACGACAATGAAACAGTCCCGTATGGTGCGCACATACACTGACACGGAAGACAATCACCCACAAACAAACAGTGAGAACACCCTACCTTAATATGACTCTTAATTAGAGGAAAACGCAAAACACCTGCCTCTAATTAAGAGCTATACCAGGCAACCCAAAACCAACATAGAAACAGAAAACATAGACTGCCCACCCAAAACTCACGCCCTGACCATCACACACATACAAAACAACAGCAAACAGGTCAGGAACGTGACAAATGGAAACAGGATGCACCTGAGCTCAATTTCGAGTCTCATAGCAAAGGTTCTGAATACTTGTGTAAATAAGGTATATACTGTATATATATGTTGTATGTATTGCTAGAGTACCAGTCAAAAGTTTGGACACACCTACTCATTCAAGGGTTTATCTTTATTTGTATTATTTTCTACATTGAAGAATAATAGTCAAGACATCAAAACTATGAAATAACACACATGGAATCATGTAGTAAGTGTTAAAACTTCTTATGGCTGCAGGGGCAGTATTGAGTAGCTTGGATGAAAGGTGCCCATTTCAAACGGCCTCGTACTCAATTCTTGCTCGTACAATATGCATATTATTATTACTATTGGATAGAAAACACTCAAGTTTCTAAAACCGTTTGAATTATATCTGTGAGTAAAACAGAACTCATTTTGCAGCAAACTTCCTGTCAGAAAGTGAAAAATCTGAAATCGAGGCTCTGTTCCAGGGCATCCCTCTTAATTTGCTTAAAATCTATTAGTATACATGCACTTCATACGCCTTCCACTAGATGTCAATAGGCTGTGAGAGGTGAAATGGAGTGTATAGCTATATCTATGGTCAAAAGAGAGGTCTTGGAATGACAGGACCCCAATTTCCTTTGTTCAGGAAGGCGCGGGTAGGACATCAGCATTGGCTTCTGAAAAGCTTTTGTTATAGACGGCTAATATCTCCGGCTTTGATTTTATTTGATAAATGTGACAATATCATCGTAAAGTATGTTTTTTCAATATAGTTTTATCAGATTATTGAAAGTTTTTCGGGAGTTTTGGAATGTTCCGTTCTCTGCGTTTGGTGACGATGGACAGCTTCGCACCACTTGGCTAGTTTTGATTGCTAATTCGAGAGGGAAAAAGGACATTCTAAAACCAAACAACGATTGTTCTGGACAAAGGACCCCTTGTGCAAGATTCTGATGGAAGCTCAACAAAGTAGGACCCATTTATGATGTTATTTCCTATTTCTGTCGAAAATGTGTAGTTGTTTTTTCCGCCTTGATTTTGGGCGCTGTCTCGCTATAATGTAAGCTGTATGTCGTACTGAAGTTATTTTTAGAATTCTAACACGGCGATTGCATTAAGAACTAGTGTATCTATCATTTCCTGTACAACATGTATTTTTTAGTAAAGTTTATGAATAGTTATTTGGTCAGAATAGGTGAGTGTCAGAAATATATCCGGAGATTCTGGAAAATAGTTGCTACGTTTTCACAATGTATAACCACGGATTTCAGCTCTAAATATGCACATTTTCGAACAAACCATATATGTATTGTGTAATATGATGTTATAGGACTGTCATCTGATGAAGTTTATGAAGGTTAGTGAAATAATTAATATCTTTTGCTGGTTTTGTCGCTATCGCTACTGTTGCCTTGAATCAATGTAGTTGTGTGGTTGGCTATTGTAGTAAGCTAATATAATGCTATATTGTGTTTTCGCTGTAAAACACTTAAAGAATCTGAAATATTGGCTGGATTCACAAGATGTTTGTCTTTCATTTGCTGTACACCATGTATTTTTTTCATAAATGTTTTATGATGAGTATTTAGGTATTTCAATTTGGTCTCTGTAATTGTTCTAGCTGCTTCGGTGCTATTTGTGATTGCAGCTGCAATGTAAAACTATGATTTATACCTGAAATATGCACATTTTTCGAACAAAACATAGATTTATTGTATAACATGTTATAAGACTGTCATCTGATGAAGTTGTTTCTTGGTTGGTTCTTGGTTAGTTTGGTTGGTTTTGTGCAAGCTACCTGTGCTGTGAAAAATGTCTGTGCTTTTTTGTATTTGGTGGTGAGCTAACATAAATATACGTGGTGTTTTCGCTGTAAAACATTTAAAAAATCGGACATGTTGGCTGGATTCACAAGATGTTTATCTTTCATTTGCTGTATTGGACTTGTTAATGTGTGAAAGTTAAATATTTCTAAAAAATATCTTTTGAATTTTGCGCCCTGCACTTGGACTGGCTGTTGTCATATTGAGCCCGACTTAGGGCTCGCAGCCCAAAGAAGTTAAACAACTCAAAATATATTTTATACTCTTCAAAGTAGCCACCCTTTGCCTTGATGACAGCTTTGCACACTGTTGGCATTTTCTCAACCAACTTCATGAGGTAGTCACCTGGAATGCATTTCAATTAACAGGCTGGTTACTGACCGACGTACCGTCGCTCCCGATAATCGATAAGGTCGTCATGGATCGATACCTTCGGGCCCTCCGATAAGAGATGAAGAAGGCGGCGAGCATGCAGAACCCCCAGAGCCTGGAGGAATTGCTGACCGCAGTGGAAATCCAACAGAACACCCAGGACCTGCTGAAAGGGGCCTGAGCAGAGAGACTGGATGCGGGGAGGGGGAAGAAAAGCACAGAGAGAGGTGAGGGGCTGAAGGGGGCCTGGACGGAAACAGCCGAGGCCGTGAAGCGGGAGGGCGACCCGAACCGAACAACGACGTCCGCTGCTGGACCTAGATCAGAAGCATTGCTATGAGTGCGGCGAGCCGGGAGGAGTCCATGCCCTCCGCATCCCCCAGCTCCGGGGTAACCAGGATGGGGTGTTATGTCACCTCCTGTTGGGTGCACACCGAGACGGCCCCTCCAGGGGTTCCTGTACGAATCAATGGCGTCCACACCAGCGCTCTACTGGTCTCCGGCAGCATGGTGACCCTGGCCCAACGTGGCTTATTTATGGCGGTTGGAGCAGTGGCTTCTTCCTTGCTGAGCGGCCTTTCAGGTTATGTCGATATAGGACTCGTTTTACAGTGGATATCGATACTTTTGTACCTGTTTTCTCCAGCATCTACACAAGGTCCTTTGCTGTTGTTCTGGGATTGATTTGCACTTTTCACACCAAAGTACGTTCATCTCTAGGAGACAGAACGCGTCTCCTTCCTGAGCTGTATGACGGCTGCGTGGTCCATGGTGTTTATACTTGCGTACTACAGATGAATGTGGTACATTCAGGCGTTTGAAAATTGCTCCCAATGATGAACTAGACTTGTGGAGGTCTACAATGTTTTTGCTGGGGTCTTGGCTGATTTCTTTTGATTTTCCCATGATGTCAAGCAAAGAGGCACTGAGTTTGAAGGTAGGCCTTGAAATTCATCCACAGGTACACCTCCAATTGACTCAAATGGTGTCAATTAGCCTGTCAGAATTTTCCAAGCTGTTTAAAGGCACAGTCAACTTAGTGTATGTTAACTTCTGACCCATTGTAATTGTCATACAGCGAATTATAAGTGAAATAATCTGTCTGTTAACAATTGTTGGAAAAATTACTTGTGTCATGCACAAAGTAGATGTCCTAACCGACTTGCCAAAACTATGGTTTGTTAACAATACATTTGTGGAGTGGTTGAAAAATGAGTTTTAATGACTCCAACCTAAGTGTATGTAAACTTCCAACTTCAACTGTACATACTTACAGAAATCCATTCAAGATGTATTTTGTGGCTTTTTGCGAATGTGTTAAAATGATCGAATGATGATCAAATGATCGAATGTTGCTACTGCAAAAATTCTGCACAAAATCTGCGCAGACATCGGCCAGGACAAGACAGATATTTTTAAGAGGTTTTATTTTCTGCGGTGTCTATTAATTGTCAAAATTAGAGAGAGGAAAAGAGAGAGAGAGATAGGAAAATGGAGGTAAATAAAGTTAGAAAGGGTAGAGTAATTGTGCCTTACCTTGAAATCCTATTCCAGTTAAGAGCTGTTACTTCTCCACATTCTATATTCCACATTCTTTATTCCACAGTGTGTTATCTGTCTATGAAAAGGACACAAATTGCTCCAGCAGGAGTTATCTAATGCCTCTATATTTTATTCAGGTACAGTTCGAACGGCGATAACAGCATAATCAGCTAATTAAACAATACGGCCACCATCACTTTCTTAGAATTTTGGCTGATAAATCTCCTTCGATGCTGTATGATAACGAGGTAACTATACCAGGAAACCAGTAAGCTACAAACAATGACCTTGACTGTTTTTCCTCCTATAAATTCTCACGATTTTTGCTATATTTTTTAAAACCCCAACGCCACGCGCTGACAATTTTTTAGAGTGGCAGGGGAATTGGCACTCTTCCGCTCGCAGCAAATTACCTCTGATGGCTGCTCTACCGCGACCGGCGGGATTGAAAAACCAGGACCTTTTCAAATTTAAAGCTGGCATTGGGTATGGAAAGGTAAATAGAGAAGCAAGAGTCAGAAAGTACAGTTCAGTAAAGTAGCAAAACCTCAAGCCCTGCCTCACACCCATCCTGAATCCCAACAGAACAGACCAGGCAGGAGATGGTGAGTTCATAATTGGGGGACACATTCAGCAGACGTCCCTGACACATTAGGATAGGGGAATAGTTGTTTAGGAATGGTCGGTCTGGCCTTTTTGGAATGGGGCTGTGTGAGTGCGTGCGTGTGGACTGGCTTTGAGTCGACACACACCTGGAGAATCACTCAGCGTCTGTCAGTGTCTCTGACCCAGAGCCAGGAAGCAGTGCAGGACATACCGACACTTGAGCCTGTGTGTGTGTGTGTGTGTGTGTGTGTGTGTGTGTGTGTGTGTGTGTGTGTGTGTGTGTGTGTGTGTGTGTGTGTGTGTGTGTGTGTGTGTGTGTGTGTGTGTGTGTGTGTGTGTAGAAGCACACCAACAGGACTGGAGCACAGCGCAGGAAAAGATACACTGGCTGCTGGTCTTTTATGCCTTTATTACGGCAAGACGATGTCCAGTTTCTGAACGCCGATCATATAAAAGAGTTTAGTCAGGATGGAGAGGAGTACACAGTGGCATCATTTCTGATTTAGTGGCAGATGTTAAGTGTACGCCAGGGTGGTCATATGTCTCTTCTAAAAGTTTTGGCAAAATAAGGAAACTTTAAACTTTAATTTCACTTTATGATTTTGATTCCAGTTTATGAATGAGGTTAGAGAAGTCTATAAGGGCTATTAGCATTGGACTCCTCTTACTACATTGGACCTGCGAGTCACTCGACAGTCACAGATAGCACCATACCAGCTCTTCTAAATGCCACAGTAAGTACTTTCGAACGAGGCCACTGCCAAGGGGCCCTACTTATGGTGTTAAATGTCCCTAAACCTCTGCGAAAAGAGAATAACAATTTCTTCAGCTTTTTTCCTGACCAATTTAAGACTGTTGGAGCACGAGTCTGCTGATTTAAAGCCGACAGACAAACATTCACTGTTTGTCTTTGAACCTCGCTGCAAATTTATTCTGATACACCTCTCATCCATCTTGTGAGTCTGTCCGACGTTGTTTAATTTGTTGTCGTTGGACTACTTGTGTTAAAAAGGCCATGAAGAGGGGAACTACGATTCCCTCTGTTTTCGTTGTTGCACACATCCGTAGCCAAGGTAACAGAATACCCCTCGGAACCCCTGGAATGAGAATTAGAGGGTTCATTCATAGAACCTTCTAGAATGACTGAACGGTCTACGCTCAGTGCCCGGAGAAGTACAGACATTATGAATAAGGACAGTTATCGAGACTATATTATGTTTGGGCAGTCTTTCGTGTGAGTTTGTGTACATGTGTCTGTGTGTGTCTATCTTCTCTTCTGGTTAAGTAATCTCTGTCTAGGCCAAATGATCAGGCTGTGTGAGCTGCATGTTGTTTTGTGTATTCAGACTACTATTCAGCCAAATGGACACATATCCTCTCCAACAGACAAAACAATAATAATTTAGGGGCCGATTCAGACTTAGGACATTTACGCCTTTTCCGACGCACTTCTCAGTATTTGGTATTCAGACTTACCTTATTCAGTTGTCTAACGCACTCTGCAGGTGTAGCTACCTTGCACGCTCTGAATTAATGTCATTCAACCACTGAAAACCGTGGATTTTTCATTCAATAGGGTTTTAAGTACATTTATCTTAAGCCATCCCTTTAAATAGGGTGTACATTTTAGTTAGAAGTTTGTCGACACTCAGTAGAATATATCGACAGAACGGGTTCAGAATGTTAGGGATCAATGAAAGAAAGCGGTCTAAATATATGCATATTCGTCTCCGTTTCAGCATCAATTGGTAGATTTAAAAATACTCAGATCTTATAGATTATTTAGGTTTAAGAAAGTATTTCTGAATGATAAAATACAGGTTTGGAGAGTCTTTACGTATGAAAGGAAGAAAACTGCGGTTTGATTAATTCTGAAAATTGCCACATTCAGTTCTTCGACAAATGGTAATGTTGGAAGATTATTGTGCATACAATTATAATAGGGAGAATAGTGTACAATAGTAGGCCATACCCTCATCTTTTGCCTGCAATAACAATGGAACTGTAAAATGACAAGGCCAAGTATTGCGCCATGCACTCAAACTGTTAAGACTTGGTCTGAAGCAAACTAAACAATGTAATTAAATGGAATGATAATGTAGGCTATACCAACTGAAGGGAAGTAACAGTAAATTGGTAATTGAATTTGTGTGTTTTTTAGACCTACTGTTGATCGATACTGATAGTGGCTAATATATAATATGAGAGAAATAGGAAACAGAGAAAGTTGTGGAAGCCTGTAATTAAGACATCTGAGAGTGCCAATCCCTGCAAGTTAAAATGCCATATAATTGAAATGCTGCATATTTGCACAGCATTTCATAAAATTTACTGTGGGAAAGTTGATATGCTTCCGTTTATTGCCATATGACATATGTTCTCATGTTTTACTCGGCAGTTAGTCTGTTTTGTCTAATTAAACAATCATCAGCCTCTAAAGAATTATTCTGGAAAACAAAGTTATCCTCTGTCAAGTTAAATATTGGAGCAAGGATCTAAGATAAAACATAACACAGTAAAATTCAATTTGGCCGCTGTGTGGATGTTGCTCTTCAGTCCCTTTAAAAAGAGTCAGTCCCCTTGATTCCTCCTGGCTACCCCAACCCCGGCTAACAGCTCCGCACCCCCCGCAGCTACTTGCCCAAGCCACCCCAACTTCTCCTTCACCCAAATCCAGATAGCTGATGTTCTGAAAGAGCTGCAAAACCTGGACACGTACAAATTGGCTGGGCTCAACAATCTGGACCCTCTCTTTCTAAAAGTGTCCGCCGCCATTGTTGCAACCCCTATTACCAGTCTGTTCATCCTCTCTTTCGTATTGTCCGAGATCGCTAATGATTGGAAAGCTGCCGCGGTCATCCCCTCTTCAAAGGGGGTGACACTCTAGACCCAAACTTTTACAGAGCTATATCCATCCTGCCCTGCCTTTCTAAAGTCTCCGAAAGCAAAGTTAATAAACAGATCACTGACCATTTCGAATCCCACCGTAACTTCTCCGCTGTGCAATCCGGTTTCCGAGCTGGTCATGGATGCACCTCATCCACGTTCAAGGTACTAAACGATATCATAACCGCCATCGATAAAAGACAGTACTGTGCAGCCGTCTTCATCGACCTGGCTAAGGCTTTTGACTCTATCAATCATCACATTCTTATCGGCAGACTCAACAGCCTTGGTTTCTCAAATGACTGCCTAGCCTGGTTCACCAACTACTTTTCAGATAGAGTTTGGTGTGTTAAATCGGAAGGCCTGTTCTCCGGACCTTTGGCAGTTGCTATCGGGGTGCCACATGGTTCAATTCTCGGGCCGACTCCTGTCACTGTATACATCAACTATGTCGCTCTTGCTGCGGGTGATTCCCTGATCCACCTCTACGCAGACGACACCATTCTGTATACATCTGGCCGTTCTTTGGACACTGTGCTAACAAACCTCCAAACGAGCTTCAATGCCATACAACACTCCTTCCGTGGCGTCCAAGTGCTCTTAAACGCTAGTAAAACCAAATGCATGCTCTTCAACCGATCGCTACCTGCACCCGCCCGCCCGACTAGCATCTCTACTCTGGACGGGTCTGACTTAGAATATGTGGACAACTACAAATACCTAGGTGTCTGGCTAGACTGTAAACTCTCCTTCCAGACTCATATTAAACATGTCCAATCCAAAATTAAATCTAGAATCCGCTTCCTATTTCGCAACAAAGCATCCTTCACTCACGCCGCCAAACATACCCTCGTAAAACTGACTATCCTACCGATCCTCGACTTCGGCCATGTCATTTACAAAATAGCCTCCAACACTCTACTCAGCAAATTGTATGCAGTCTATCACAGTGCCATCCGTTTTGCCACCAAAGCCCCATATACCACCCACCACTGCGAACTGTAGGCTCTCATCGGCTGACCCTCACTACATATTTGTCGCCAGACCCACTGGCTCCAGGTCATCTATAAATCTTTGCTATGTAAAGCTCTGCCTTATCTCAGCTCACTGGCCATGATAACTACACCCACCCGTAGCACGCTCTCCAGCAGGTATATCTCACTGGTCATTCCCAAGGCCAACACCTCCTTTGGCCGCCTTTCCTTCCAGTTCTCTGCTGCCAATGCTTGGAACGAATTTCAAAAATCGCTGAAGTTGGAGACTTATATCTCCCTCACTAACTTTAAACATCAGCTATCTGAGTAGCTTATCGATCGCTGCAGCTGTGTACAGCTCGTCTGTAAATAGCCCATCCAATCTACCTACCTTATCCCCATATTGTTTTATTTACTTTTTTGCTCTTTTGCACACCAGTATTTCTACTTGCACATCATCATCTGCACATCTATCACTTGTGTTAATTTGCTGAATTGTAATTTCTTTGCTACTATAGCCTATTTATTTCCTTACCTCCTTACGCCATTTGCTCACACTGTATATAGACTTTTTTTTATTGTGTTATTTACTGTATGTTTGTTTATTCCATCTGTAACTCTGTGTTGTTGTTTGTGTCACACTGTTTTGCTTTATCTTGGCCGGGTCGCAGTTGTAAATGAGAACTTGTTCTCAACTGGCCTACCTGGATAAATAAAACAATGTAAATAAAGAAAGACTCTGAAATAGTTTCAGACTCCCAGCAAAGCCCTGGGCTTCTATTGGTCTCTGATCTCTTATCTGGTCTTAAAGTGCTGAAGTTACTAATGTCCTGTGGAGACAGAGATAGACAGCCAGTGAGAGTGTGAGTACTGCTACTGAAGAGGAACCATTATCTCTGATGGGAAGACTGGCGCTACTGCTTAGGTTTAAGAGCTGTCACTAGTGCTACTGACAAAAGCTTGAAATGTACAACTCTTATCCAGAGCGACGTACGTAAGTGCACACATTGTGACTCATTTCAGGAAACTAAGTGTATGCCGCGGGTCACTACTTCACAGGAGCGCAATTTGAACATACTTGTTTTTTTAACAAAATGCGCTTTTTGACATAAAGGCCTTCTGGAACATATGAACTTTCATGTAACTTTAATAACAAACTTGTATGCCATCTGTAAATAAATAAAATGGTTAAATTATGAGCCTAGTTGGTCTAGCCATGATTGGCTGTTATAGTTGCTCGAGCCATGAGTGGGCTGGACATGCCGAAAGATGAGTTCAGATTGGTCTGCCATATAGCACGCTTCTGTCTATTTGAGCTGGTCAGTATGTCTAGGTAATCCTGTCTAACGTGGCTTTTTCTGAAATATATCGCGTAGTACAACTGCATAAGTGTTGTTCTCCACTTTCTGGAGGGCCGAGTTTTGAAATCAGTGGAATTAGAGTATGATAGCTAAGGACACCTGTCTCCGGATTACATCTTCAAACTAAGGGCAGCCATGGCATCCAACAGGAGACGCATCCATCCATGAATGATTTATATGGGAAAGATAGTCTAGCTAGCTAAATTTTCAGAAATTACACGTTTCTAATTTTGACAGAAAATCCTTTTCATTTCAAGTTAAAGTGTACTGTTAGCTAGCTAGCTGGCTCGCTAGCTACCATTACATGTATGATCTTATTACTCTTATCTCAGAGCCATTTGCTTTGCTAGTTATTGCCTAATGATAGCTGGCTAACATTGAACCTGGTTGGTTAGCTACCTGCAGGTTTGTGCATGGTAGAAACATCATGAGTTTGGATTATGGTTAATTTTTTACCTAGCTAGCTAGCTTCATGTCTTAACAAAATACTCCACAATGCAAGTGACCATTTCAATAGAATGTCACTGCGACAACTGTTGATAGACGTTGCTGGTATATTCGCTCTGGCTATCTACTCCAATTTTAGACCACCCTCGTCTGAGTGTGCCATTTACGAATGCTCAACACCCGTTGAATATGGCCGTTGTCAGTAAACGTTGGCAAAAAAGTGTAAATTGTTGTAAATTGTTGCCAGCAGCACAGTTGCAGTCACCAATGCTTTGGATAACATAAAAACAGCCTAACCAGCTCTGCTAGGGCGAATAAAATGGTCAGTGAGCTGTCCTCTCATTTAACAACTTTTCTGTTTTACTCATCAAAATCTTTCAACTTTGAAAATCTTTCAACTTTACTTTGAAAAAGTATATTTGTTATATAATTAGGATTATATAACTCCAGGTTAATTACTTCGACTAACGACCCTTTAAATCTCTGCTTGGTCCATTTGAACCCGAATTACAAAAAGGATGAAAACCCGGAGGAGTTAAACATCTTTTTAATAAGTGCTCATATTGTAGATGGACACAGCTCAGCGCTGGCGGTTGTCTTAAATAAAGTCAGGCAGGAACTGAAGCAACACGTTTACACCAGCAAAGCAAACTGACTAAACCCAACAATAGGAACAAGAAAACAATCAGCATTTGATCAGGGTGTGTGTGTGTTTGTGGCCCTGGTCCTGACCCTGACCCAAAACTAAGCTGTTTACATTTACACTCTTCCCAATGGGGAGCAACTCAAAAGTGAATATCCCATCTTCGAGTATTTGCCACCACAAAAGAGGTGTATGTATGTGTGTGTGTGTGTGTTTGGGTGTGATCAAGGGAGCAAATCGGAGCCAAAGAGCGCAATATAGCTACGTTATTTGTGTTAGCCAGAGGGAAATATAGAAACATCTTGGTTCCCGATATGACAAAAACATTCAAAGGAAAGCTTTCTTTTTTACAACCAAATCTTTTTGATGTGAATGGCATGTTGTAGAAGGCTGCAGTCACCTTTTTTTGTGATTTCTCTTGTTTTTTTTATATCAAAGAAAATAAAATAGTACATGGACACACCCGGCCTACACACCTGCGTGTACTGGAAATGGCTCGAGTCGCACAAACTTTTTTGTGATTTCACTTTCAGTTTTTGAGAAACTTACCCCAAACCGCAAATCAAAAAACATTAACAAAGGCAATAATTTAAAAAAAACGTCCTTTTAGAAACAGCAAAACTCTCAGTATAGTGATGCAGGTCCTTAAATATGGTATACGTAAAAGTGTGTCATTCCGAAATGTATCCGCAAAAGTTCGGAATGACACAATTTCATGTGTACAACGTTAAAAACAAGTGAAATCTTTAAAAAAAAGGTGTCTGGAACAGTCTATAACATGCCATTTCCATCAGAAATAGAGATTTGGTTGTAAAAAAAAAGGAAACTTCTCTTTTAACATGTTAAGCAGTAGACTGGAGCAGGGTCTGCTAGAGTCGTTATCAGTCTCCAGGCACAGATGTCTGCCCTGTGAAAAGCCAAGTGCATCTCCCTGGAGGTGTGTTAGAGCTCTGCCACCCGACCTGAGCCCGATGGGTCCTGACATTCCACATCATGTTAGGGATGGGTAGGGCCTGTTTTGTCGCCAATAACTAAGGTACAGGTGGGGCACGGGTATCACTAAATTGATCACCTGCTCTGCTGCTCGGTGTGGTCATATCTTACTAAGATCATAACATGGTGTCAGAAGTACTTTCACAGAAAATAATAATGTTTCTTGAGTTCTGTTCGTTGTTTAGATTGACAAAAAGTAGCTAGCTGACAGCTAACTGCTCTCTAATGTCTGGTAATTGAGCAGAGCAGGCCAAGCAAAAGGTTTCTCTTTGATAATACAGCCCAAAAATAAAAATTGTCTATCGTAAAAATTCATGAAAACAAAAATGTGTTTATTGGTCTTAATTTAAGGTTAGGGTTGGGCATAAGGTTAGTAGTGTGGTTAACGTTAGAGTTAAGTTTAGGGTTAGGGTTAGGTTTAAAATAAGATTTAAGAAAATAAATGGTATAAAATAGGCTGATTTAAAACTTTGTAGCTGCGGAGACGTTGCTATGGAAATACACGCACACAGAGCCGACAGAACCAGAGTACATGCAGAGTGAGCTGTGCAGGGAGCAGGTGACACATAGAGAAGAGTAGCTAATGGATTTACGTAATAATGGAGGAAGTTATTTCTGCCTTACATTTGGCAGAAGCGATTGGGCCTGTGCAGGGCTCGTGTGTGTGTGTGTGTGTGTGTGTGTGTGTGTGTGTGTGTGTGTGTGTGTGTGTGTGTGTGTGTGTGTGTGTGTGTGTGTGTGTGTGTGTGTGTGTGTGTGTGTGTGTGTGTGAGCATGTGCCATGGGTAAACATGATTTTTGTCTGCATATTAGACAGCCTGACATGCAAAGGAAATTGGATAGTTGCGTAAACAATTGCATTTTTGCAAAGACATTACAATTACAACATCAACAACTAAAAAATGTACAGCGTCCATATATTTCATTTGCCAACAAATGTATCGCGTTCGGTAAATTTCTTTAAAAGCAGAATTCTACCATTGTCTTGATTTTAAACAAATGACTTCTGTAACACTTGGCCTGATAGATGTAATCAGATACGGTATATTCAGAAAGCGTATGTCACACCTCGATCTGCCACAGTTGAAGCCCTTTCATAGTCCTTTGGCTCGGACTCATCTTTTTGAATTGTTCATTCACTGACATTATATTAGAACTGTCAGTTTCAGTCTTCCTGGTGTGATTGGCGTGGGTCTTTGAAGAAGAGAGTATTGTGTTAACCGAACGGTTGAAGGCTTATAGTAAAGAGTCTCTTATCTTTGTTTGTTCATTAATAACTTTTTTGCTCCCTCTGTACTTAGTAATTGACAACATCGTTGATTGATGAAAACCTGCATACATGAGCCCAACCACAGTTGTACACACACCCGTACATCCACGCGCGAGGATGCGCACACACGCAACATTGCTAAAACTTTTCTGATTGAACAGAACAAAAGCAGAAAATATATATTTCATTGTCTCCCTCAACATGAAACATGTACAACCTTGCACAGAAGAAAAACATAATGTCAATGAAACTGAATCAACTTCGATATAGAACATTGTCCTCGTTTTACTCTATGAATAACTGAATTTGGAATTCACAAAAATAATGTGAACTCAAAAGAGCAGAAAATCCCGACACTACATAGAGATGGACTTAAACACTTGTGGCCCAAAGTTTTCAAATTATGTGACAGATTGAACAGGGTTTCTGATGGACCGCCGCAAGGGATCAATGGAAAGTGAGAATGTCTGACACTCCCCAAAATGTCTGTCTGAAAGAGTCATCCACAGGAAGTCGGTGCGTGACACACACGACCTAAACAGGATGCTGAGAACATAGTGTGTGTTTTATAAACAAGCGTAAAGCAACGAGGGACAATATTCAATCAGATCAACAGTAACTCGTGGTGAACTACAAACACATAACTTATCATTGCTTTTGTTTAGGCGGTGTAACTGGTTTGGAGCTGTCAAATTCACAAGCGGCTCCAAGCGATATAATTATCACAGGGAGTAGAAATCCTGTGCAGCTGTTTTACAAGTTCAAACACTTGAATGTGTGATGTAATCTACACCTTGATTAGGCTAATATTAAAACGTATTATTTTGTTTAATGATTTTCAATTAGTGTCATTATTTCTATATGGCCTACACTTTTTTGTTCTGAATTGAATCTTGGCCAAGAGCTGCCAGCTCTATGGTTCCTGTGTGTGTTGAAGTCACTGCCGTCGCTCAGTGGAGGCTGGTTTGGAGGGTAAATTATGATTGTTATCTCTTTACATTAGTCCAAGAAGCATCCAGATTCATCTTGCCTCTTCCTCTAAAGAACGAGTGAGGTCTGCTGAGTGCACTGCACTTTCTTCTTTCTCATCCCCCTCCTTCACCGCATCGTCTTCCTCTTTCTAGTTCCACGATGACGAGCTTAAGCAGTAGGATCTGCTATGTCCACTCCTTTCTCCTTTTCCTCCTGTCCCCTCTGAACCTGGGAGGGAAACAGAGGACAAAGGACCATTAATACAGTGGCTGTAAATCTGAGTGGCAAGACAGGTCTCTCCAGAACTTCTAGAGAAATGCCAAAGCGTAGAGGTGGCACAGCAAACCCTGTTCATCTCCCTGTACACAAACTCAACCCCCCCATACACACACACTCAAGCAAATAGCATCGCCTTCCTCTGTATATCAACGCCTCTATCTCTGCTATTGTTTGCACACACACGTCTACCATATGTATTCTCTAGTTGTTCCTAACAGCTTTGTTAACACACAGAACTGGATAGTGGTTATCTGGCACAGTGTGTTTGGAGGTGATGGACACAGCCTATGTGTGGAGGATCAGACCTTCTGTTAGCGTGCCCAGATGGAAGTGCACACACAAACACACACACACACGTAGGGTTTAATATCAGTGTAATAATGTAAACATGGGCTGGAGGGCAAAGCTGACACACTAACAATGCCCAGATTACCTAAGGGTAGATGGATGGTGATTAATTATAGTTACTATGCCCTTGCAGAGTTTTAGTACCATAGTGCACTTGACTTTTAAATACTTTAAAAGTTTCCCATTACCATGAAGAACTTACAGATTGTTCTTCAAACATTCACTATTTACAGCTTATTTTTTTACTTCTGAGTCAATGGAATATCATGAGCACTGCTGCATAGAGGAGAAGACGAGGTCATTATGGCAAGAGAAATATACAAGTTTACACTGTGTGTGCGTCTCTGTGCATGTTTGTGTACATGTGCAGTACTGCTGTTTAACAAGTGTCCGGACAAAACTTTTTCCACATGCACATGAGTTTACAGGAGTTCCTAACTGGAACAACTAACACCACCCAGTCCCCTGAATGAGAGACTTTCCCCTATCGTTAAAGAAGAAACACACAAACACACAGAAAGAGCGAGAGCTTAGCATGGGTTTTACAGAGGGCCTTGTAAAGAGTCTTATTTTCCACACGGTTTGTGCCGTCGCTGTTGGCATGAGAAGTGCTGAGACGAGCTCTCTATAAAATGTAGACTCTCACTGTGGCTGTATCTTACTAATACACATCAGCCCAGCAGGCTGCGTTTACACAGGCATTCCAAATCTGATCCTTTACCAAATTTATGGCTAATGGTCAAAAGACACATTTGTGGAAAATGATCAGAATTAGGCTGCCTGTATAAACGCAGCCTCTGACACACCTTACTTAACTAATCAATGGCTTGATGATCAGTTGATTAGTTGAATCAGGTGTGATTGTGCTGGGATGGAACTCATTCTACACAACCGTGAGACAAAGATAGGACGTCACTTTTGACTCTTTAGAGAAAGATTGGAAATGGAAGCTAGAATAGATTGAGCTGTCAATTGCTATATTATTGGGGGAGAGTTCCACTTTCTTTTCCCGTCTGTCTCTCTCGCTACCATGTATAATCAGAGAGAATGAGGATCAGAGAGGTGGCATTCACACCGCCAGCTCCCCCTGCCATACGGTGGCACTACCCATCCCTGCTGCTCACAGATTACCTGCACTGTCGTATTGTCATTCTAATAATCACTGTCTCTATTCTGATACAATGTCGTCTCTCTATTCTGTCTCTCCTATGACAGCATTCTCTGTTTATTCTAATCCGAGCTACACATTCCGCTAGAGTCTAGAGCAGTTTTTGCGTTGCGATCCACCAAGAGCTTTCAGAGTTTCCCTTTGACCTGAAAAAACATCAACAGTGTTTGTTGTTATTTCTTTCCATGACCCAGAAAAAATCCCTCACAACTCACACTGTACCAGGGAGTCCAGATCATTCCACACACAGTAGCTTGATATCAGCTGTAAGAAGGGTTAGTCTTTCACGAGAACTCAACAGCTGGGCATAAGCACCAAGGGGTCGCTAAATGTCATCTCTGCAAGCCATGGCACCCACCATCTCAGATTGTTCTGAAATAATTTTGGTAGTTATAAACATATAAGTTTAGCACATTATTTTGTTTAAATATCATTTTATCTCTGAGAAATTAAGCTAATTGATTGCATCCAAATTGGCCATTTCAATTTATGCCATTCATATAGTATTCAATAAATATAGTACCTAACATCCGATTTGGACCAACCTTCTTTCTAACAATGAGTAAGACATGAGGAATCCAAAGAAATTGTTAAAAGACACCCACGGACCCCCCACACCCCACACCGCACGCCAAACTCAACTCACACTAAATGGATTAGGTAGTCTCCTTCCGCTGGTCTTAACCCTGGCAATCATTATAAATGCAGGTTGCGGGTGAATAGAAATTTCAATTGTTGGATATCCTAATGACTCACTGCCTCCAGACAATTTCCATCAGGGAGGCTGAGACTCTGGGTGTACAGTGGGGTCTGAAATAATTGACACCATTGATAAAGATGAGCAAAAAAAGACGGAGCTTTTTGTAGGCTCAAAAAACGGGGAAATTAAATTATTTAATACTTATACAATTGCTCAGAGAAAGACCTTTTGCATAACAAGTAAACATTTGTTTTCCAAAAAACGTAGGGCTAAAATATTTTGATACCCTGTTTTCAATACATTTCAATACCTCACCTTGCGAGGATAATGGTACTTTACCTTTTTCTAAAATGGTTTATGAGTTTGAGAACACATTGGGAGGGATCTTAAATCATTCCTCCATGCAGAATCCTTAAGATCCTTCTTCTGCTCTTATGGACAAACCACACGTTTTCAATGGGTTTCAAGTCCAGAGACTGAATGGCCATTGCAAGATGTTGATTTGGTGGCCAAATAACATCTTATTTGTGGATTTTGATGTATGCTTGGTTATTGTCTTGCTGGAAGACTCACTTGCGGACAAGTTTCAGCCTTCTGACAGAGGCAACAAGGTTTTTGGCAAAAATATCCTGGTACTGGGTAAAGTTCATGATGCCATTGACCTGAAGGACCCCAGGACCAGTGGAAGCAATGTATCCCCATAACATCAAAGACCCACCACCATATTTGACAGTAGATATGGGGTTATTTTCTGCTCATGCATTCTCAATTTGACTCCAAACCCACCACTGGTGTGCATGGCGAAGAGGTTTATTTTTCTTGTCATCTGGCCTAAGCACCGGTTCCAATCCAAGTACCAATGCTGTTTAGCAAACTCCAGGCGTTCTTGGATGACATGGAAATACAGTTCTTTGGCCACGCACACCAATGGTGGGTTTGGCGTCGAAATGAGAACGCAGAATGCAATGCATTAGTATAAAATAATGTCCCTATTCTTTTTTAGCATACAATACAGCTTTGTATTTTAATTATTATTATTATATTTTTTTTTAAACATTTTTGCTGATTTTCATTAAGGGTGTCAATAATATCATAACCCACTATATCTCAATAGTCTCACCCACCTAGTAGGTGTCCACCACACTATGACATGTTTCAGATCAGTGAAGATGGAGATGAGACGAGGGAAGGAATGCACTTTAGACTACTTAGATACATCCTTTTACACATAATTCATCTGAAGTTCTTCTGATTGTCTCCAGTATAAGTAGTCATACACCTGAGTATTAGACAGAGCACATTAGCAGAGCTGTACAAATCAGATGGATTATAATACTGAGGTTTACATTTACTGGAGGAATTACAATGTTTGTTACTCTTCTTATTGTTCTGTATCTCACACAGAAAGACTCACGTCTAAGCGGCCAACAGCCATTCTGCAGTCAGGAATAAAGTGGTGTGCTCGCAGAGAGATCACGTCCTGCCTGGTGTTCCCGACTGTGTGTGTGCCTGGGTCTGGAGCGAATGTTTGTGTCCGGGTCCACTCCCTGCTGGCTCATACTGTACACATGCTCGCTGAACTTGTTCCATACTTTTCCCAGGTGCTCCAGTGCAGACAGCGCTAATCCCACTGGGGTGGATTTACTTATCTTCTTCTCTCATCTCTAACCTGCAGCACCCTGAAACACACCTGTCTGTCTGTCTACCCTCCTGTCCGTCTGTATCATCCATCCGTTTGTCTGTCTGCATAACTGCTCTTCAATGGTTTGTATCACATCCGGCCATGATTGGGAGTCCTATAGGACGGCGCACAATTGTCCCAGCGTTGTCCAGGTTTGGCCGGGGTAGGCCGTCATTGTAAATAAGAATTTGTTCTTAACTGATTTGCCTAGATAAAGGTTAAATAAAAATACAAAATTCAACTAGAGGTGTGCCGAGTAGTCGGACAAAATGAGTATCATAACAGATATGGGCAATTTTCTGGATACAATTATGATCGGAGTATTTTTTGTAATCATCCGTGATGTGAAAAATAAACATTTTCGGGTGCCAGCACAAACACATCTGTAACGGCAGCCTTCCCTCTCTTCACGAGAAGAAAGAGTGTAACAGGGATCGGACCAAGACGCAGCGTAGCTCGTGTTCAACATGTTTAATTAACAAGACGAATACTGTGAACACTTACAAATATTACAAAATAACAAATGTGGCAAACCGATACAGGCCTATCTGGTGCAGAGAAAACACAGAGACAGGAAACAACCACCCACAAATCCCCAACACAAAACAAGCCACCTATATATGATTCTCAATCAGGGACAACGATTGACAGCTGCCTCTGATTGAGAACCATATTAGGCCGAACACAGAAACAGACAAACTAGACACACAACATAGAATGCCCACCCAGCTCACGTCCTGACCAACACTAAAACAAGCAAAACACATAAGCACTATGGTCAGGACGTGACATCATCTTTCTCATGTCAGTCAGTCAAGAAAGGTGCTACATGGTCTAAGTAACTCAACTGGCTAGTTTGCTTTTCTGTAAAGAAAAGGGTGGGCTGTACGTTGATCCGGCTTCTCTAATTGGGTAGAGTGAAGCTGTATTTCTCTGTCCACTCACTTCATAAATTCACCTGATAACTTTCACTTTTCTGCTTCAATTAAGAAGGAAATAAATTCCACAAATGTGCTTTTAACAAGGCACACCTGTTAATTGAAATGCATTCCAGGTGACTACCTCATGAAGCTGGCTGAGAGAATGCCAAGCGTGTGCAAGGCAAAGGGTGGCTACATTGAAGAATCTCAAATATAAAATATATTTTGATTTGTTTAACACTTTTTTGGTTACTACATGATTCCATATGTGTTATTTCTTAGTTTTGATGTCTAAACTATTATTCTATAATGTAGAAAATAGTAAAAATAAAGAAATACCCTTGAATGAGTAGGTGTGTCCAAAATTTTGACTGGTATATATGGGGGATTGGAAGTGATGCAGACAATTACATTGATGGAAGCTGCAATCTATTTGCAATATTAAAGCTGATCTAACCCCTTAAAAAAGAACTTGTGATGATGCGAACAAATAGCTCTGTTTGCTGGAAGAGAAACCCTCACTCAGTTTGTGTGTGTGTGTGTGTGTGTGTGTGTGTGTGTGTGTGTGTGTGTGTGTGTGTGTGTGTGTGTGTGTGTGTGTGTGTGTGTGTGTGTGTGTGTGTGTGTGTGTGTGTGTGTGTGTGTGTGTGTGTGTGTGTGTGTGTGTGACCTAGGCCTGCTGAGAGAAAGTGGCAGATCATGAAAGCAGTGTTTATGTATTTTTGTCTCTCTCCTCTTTAGGGATTATTCTGTGTTTCATCTTGTTCAGAGCTAGGTCACAGTCTGGTGAACGACGTGAGCAGGATCATAGAAGGACGGATAGAGAGGAAGAACTAAGGTGTGTGTGCTAGCGTTCCTGTGTGAGTGTGGGTGGCTCTTGTATCGGGCTCCACAGCCAAATGAAGTGGTACGGGCACCATAAGGGCAAGTCTTTGTTGTTGTTGGTACAGAGAAACGTATGCTGAACAAAAATATAAATGCAACATGCAACAATTAAAACAAAAGTTTTAAACTCTGACGTTTAGTTTGTAAATGTATCACATGGTTTCATGTTTCATGGTTTTACAGTGTAGCATTTTAGAGACACCCTGTAGCTCTGAACACAGATGGTACGAAGGATTCACATCCCAGCACAGGCAGATGTGGAGAGACACACACGCACACACACACACACACACAGACACGTAGGAATATAGCACGGACAGCAGTCTATGACCAGCTGAGGCCTGTGCTAACTACCCCAGAAAAAATTCACTAGCGCCACGTTTCCCTGGTTGGTGCTAAACACATAGCAGCATGACATAGCAATCCATCACAAACTGCTCTGTGTGTGTGCATTTGTGCATGTCTGTTTTAGCAGGTCCAATAGAGTCCATAACTGCAGAACACACAGGTTGTAAAGTGCTCCCCGACTGCAGGAAATAAGACTTTACGAATACACACACTCACACATTCTACTGCGCGCACTCACAGACACTCACAGAGGAAATAAGGCCTTCTGTGCCTCACGGCTTCTTTGGCAGGATAGTCTGGAGAGCTCACTGTCCGTCTGTCTTAGCAGTGCCCTTATCCTACCACTACTTAGTCACATGTGGTCAGTGGGCTGTAGCATGTGCTGGCATGAGATTCACTGAAGCTGTTTTCACTCTGATTGTCTTTTTTTAAATTATTTTTTTTACATCTATTTAACAACCATTCTCCCTCCTCTTCTTCAGTTTAATGGTTGTTCTCACTCCTTTCTTCTCTACATCCATTTAACAGCCTCTCGCTCTCTCTCTGATTCCTGTCTGGTTAGGTCAGGTTGTCTTTTCTGATTTTATAAGCCTGCTCTCCGTTATCCTGCTGAGCCTGTAAGTATGCATGTATATATGTGCGTGTCTGTGCGTGTATGTGCATACTCATAATCACACTCCACACACCTGCAGACCGCAGATGTATCACTCTTCTCTCCCTGTGGCCTCCTTTCTCCAAGGTGGAAACATTTTTCAGTTCAGTTCATTACAAGGACTAAACCCCTGAACAGTGTGATTTTATGACCCTGATTAATCACATCCAGACTAAAACAGTCTACAGTGCAACACGCTTTGGATTCCTAACTAAGACATCAGCAGACTATGTATTGAGCAGACTATAAAAACAACGTTCTGTATAGTGATTAGATCTGCCATTGATCATCATTTACAGCCAAAAGTGGTGCTAATACATCTTTCCCTACATCTATCTGGACTCCAGTCAGTGATGAGTGCTAGCCCTATTGTAGCTCTGCTGACATGTGGAAGAGTTCTTCATCCCAAGAAGATTATGTCGTCCAGGATTTGTCCTCAGACTATGTCTATTTTAATGATCCCACCCCTATATGCCTTTTCCCCGAATATTATTCCTTTCGCGCCCGGCACACGCGAGCTGTGGGTTTTAGCGTCGTCTCTAACTCTCCATAGTGTGCAAGTCACAACAGAATCGCAACATAACAACTGGCAATGGGAAATGGAAATATGGGTCTGGGTTTGTGTGATAAACATGAAGCAACATGCAGGCAACAGTGATCAAGAGCTATTGGATCTATCGGCTGTCGAATACAATTACTGCTAAGTTGTTCATTCAATTTACAACAACCTCCATCAATAACAACTTACAGGCTGTTAGCTCTGGCTTTTGTGAGTGCCATCCATACAACATAAATTCCTCTGAGCAGCAGTCCATGCTTCCACACAGAGATCTATCAAATACTTCCTTACCCATTCATTAAATTCAAAATCAATTTGACTTAACACATTTCTGCTTGACTGAATTAAAGTCTATTTGACTCAATTCATTTCAGTAGGGCTTCAATCTGGTTTCCGAGCTGGTCATGGGTGCACCTCAGCCACCCTCAAGGTCCTAAACAATATCATAACCGCCATCGATAAGAGACAATACTGTGCAGCCGTATTCATCGACCTGGACAAGGCTTTCGACTCTGTCAATCACCACATTCTTATCGGCAGACTCAACAGCCTTAGTTTCTCAAATGACTGCCTCACCTGGTTCACCAACTACTTCTCTGACAGAGTTCAGTGTGTCAAATTGTCCAGACCTCTGGCAGTCTCTATAGGGGTGCCACAGGGTTCAATTCTCGGGCTGACTTTCTCGGGCTGACGTCAATGATGTCACTCTTGCTGCGGGTGATTCTCTGATCCACCTCTACGCAGATGACACCATTCTGTATACTTCTGGCCCTTCTTTGGACACTGTGTTAACAAACCTCCAGACGAGCTTCAATGCCATACAACTCTCCTTCCGTGGCCTCCAACTGCTCTTCAATACAAGTAAAACGAAATGCATGCTCTTCAACCGATCGCTGCCGCACCTGCCTGCCCGTCCAGCATCACTACTCTGGACGGTTCTGACCTAGATACCTAGGTGTCTGGTTAGACTGTAAACTCTCCTTCCAGACTCACATTAAGCATCTCCAATCCAAAATGTAATCTAGAATCGGCTTCCTATTTCGCAACAAAGCATCCTTCACACATGCTGCCAAACATACCCTCGTAAAACTAACTATCCTACCGATCCTCGATTTCGGCGATGTAATTTACAAAATAGCCTCCAACACTCTACTCAACAAACTGGATGCGGTCTATCACAGTGCCATCTGTTTTGTCACCAAAGCCCCATATACCACCCACCACTGCAACCTGTACACTCTCGTTGGCTGGCCCTCGCTTCATACTCGTCGCCAAACCCACTGGGTCCAGGTCATCTACAAGTCTTTGCTAGGTAAAGCCATACCTTATCTCAGCTCACTGGTCACCATAGCAGCACCCACCCGTAGCACGCGCTCCAGCAGATATATTTCACTGGTTACCCCCAAAGCCAATTCCTCTTTTGGCCGCTTTTCCTTCCAGTTATCTGCTGCCAATGACTGGAACGAACTGCAAAAATCACTGAAGCTGTAGACTCATATCTCCCTCACAAACTTTAAGCACCAGCTGTCAGAGCAGCTCACAGATCACCGCACCTGTACATAGCTCATCTGTAAATAGCCTTTCCAATCTACCTCATCCCCATACTGTATTTATTTATGTATCTTGCTCATTTGCAGCCCAGTATCTCTACTTGCACATTCATCCATTGCACATCTATCACTCCAGTGTTTAATTGCCATTGTAATTACTTCGCCACCATGGCCTATTTATTGCCTTACCTCCCTTATCTTACTTCATTTTCACATCCTGTATATATATTTTTTCTATTGTGTTATTGACTGTACATTTGTTTATTCCATGTGTCGAACTGCTTTGCTTTATCTTGGCCAGGTCGCAGTTGTAAATGAGAACTTGTTCTCAACTAGCCTACCTGGTTAAATAAAGGTGAAATAACTTTTTTTAAAATGGAATCAATGGCTGCATTGTGTACCAGTGGAATTGTGCAGCACAGTGACGTGTAGGCAGAGCAGGCAAGGTAGGCAGTGAATACTTTGTGATATTCTAATAAAAAAATATTATGAAAAGCCAAATAAAAAAAATACTATGTGACACATTTTACCAATTTTTTCCCATTATCTGTTTTTTCTGAAAGATTCAGGTGGATTTTATGCTCAAAATCAAACATTTAGCTAAAGCTGCACACACAAAAGGCGCCAGGGCATTCATGCCTTTCTTTCCATCCATACGAATCCATACGTATCCATTAAACTCTTTAACGTGCACAGCCTTTCCTGACAGGCATGGTCAGCATAGCAAAAATACGGTTTTGCCTACAGTAACTTGAAGTAGCTTGAGCCTATTTCATGTTTTGCACATCCGTATTGCCTAAACATTTTCTGTGGGTAATTGCCTGGGATAAGCTGTGCACATTTGGGCGTGTAAGCATAATTTGGCGCTAGAATCCTTTGAACTAAACAACGCTGATAAATGAACACCACTGTACTGCACCTCAAACAATTTTCCAAGTTAGAATAATCATGTAATAAGCTGTTTGGGGGACTCGAAGAGTGAAACGTGAACTTTATTTTTAAAAAATCTTCCCATGTACACCTCTTAACTTTATCCATCCCACCCTCCCATGTACATACAACTATTCCACCTCTGGAACTTCAACTATAACGACAGTTAAGACCAGACAGAGGCAGGATACAGCATACAAGACAGGGTTTTATTCATGACAGGCAAGTCAACCACCATCTCTCTCACTGCTAGCTGTCGGGCAGGCGAACGATGAGTGATGGACTGTCCACTTGTCTGCAAAGTCATTACCAATTAATACTTTTTACCCAGACTTTTCACATCTTGGGCATTTCATTTTGCTTTGTGGGCGCAGTTGGAATGGGGCTTCTCCCGCCACTCAATGTGGGCCCAAGCCTTATGTTCCATGGTGTTTACATGCACCGCGCATTGTAAGAATTATAAATCCATTGTGAATGGCTATAGAGTTTTTATTGTGAATTATTCAGATGAAATGTGTCCATATTTTGATATTTTAGTGCCACCTTTCAGTTTTAACTGTAAATGCAAAATAGGTCTATGGCTGAGCTGAGTTGATCAGTGTGTCAATTTGTAGAATTATTTGAAATATGCCGGCATCCGAGGCTATTGCTTGTCTATCTTGGCTACATTGGTATTTACATTTGGTGAAAAATGTGTTGGTCAATTTCGGTTTATAGCCTATGCCACTTTGGTTGTTGGAGCTATCTGTTGTATGGTGAACTTGGGCTTCATCAAGGTTTATTTGTGAGTAAATCTGGCTTTGATAATAGCCAGTATTTACCCAGCCACCGACCTCACCACACATCGCTGGTGCAGTGTCATCGCTCTCTCTGATCTATTGTGTCACTCTGTCCACACTAATGACACTCTGAGTGAACGGCTTTAACCCTGTGAGCAAAAATGCAAAAATGCAACAGATCTTAAACTCATGTTCAACACTACACAGTTCATCTCCTTAGACCCAGATGTATTTATTAGTAGCATTTGTTGGGTGTCCTGTCTTCTCTATAATTCAGTGACATGAAGAAAAAATTAACCGAGAAACAAACATTCTGAGCCAGAACTAGGCATTTTTGTCAGTGAAGGCAAAAACGCATTTGCAAAAATGCTTGGGTCTCACACAACAGATTGTTGTTTTCAGCTCTATGCCTCTCATCCCTCTGTAAGTACATACATGTGTGTGTGTGTGTGTGTGTGTGTGGGAGAGAGAGAGAGAGAGAGAGAGCAGCAAAGTGCTTTCACTACATACAATACAATCATCGACATCCCCTTCATCTCTGTCTCTCTCTCTTTTAGTGGCGTTGCTTGAGAAGTGGCTTTTCCTAATGGGCTAAAGCTGCCAGACAAGCCCTTGAACACACACACACTCTTCTCTACATCAGATATCCCTCTCACTGGGGTTTCAATGGCTCTACTCTAACAAGTTTTTTGCCCTTTGGCTGAAAAGAATACAGACTTACTAGGGGTTTACATTTTTTTTTTTTTTTTTTTATGACACTGTTATTGTTTTCATCATTTTACTTCATTAATGACCTTCGGGTCAAACATGTTATTCATTTATTTCTGAAGTTATGAGAAAAACAAGAAAGTGGCTTAGTCTAACTGGCTTAACTACCAAGGTGGGACCGTGAGTTTAACTGGTTTAACTACTGAGGTGGGACTGTGAGTCTGGGCCTGTTTTAGACTGCGAGGTCAGTCTGGGAAAGTTAGTCTGATGCTTGGCTTATTTATATGTGCCGACGACTAAAGTGACTTTCACAGGAATGGCTTGGCTGTGACTCCTTAGTGTCAAACTTCAGGTAGGACATCAAAAGTTTGGGCCAGACTTTGACAGGAAATGGACGGAGAGGGAGATGGTTTTGGAGTTGAATTATGAGATCCAATAATTCCTCTGGGTTTTCATTAAGGGGTCTAGCCTGAACAATTGTGCCTCATCAAAGCACTCGATCAAAATCAACCCCAGCTGGAGAGAGTTGTTATTTATTGAGATTAGTTTATTTATTGAGTAATTTCATTTGTGTATCCCCAGAACTAGCCTTCGCTCCACTCAACTTAAGTTCCCAAATAAACTAATTACCTTGCCTGAAACAACACCAACAGATGGATGCAACAGTAAAACTTTAGCGGTGGAAAAGTTTGCGAAATGCTCGTAAAATGGGGAGCCAGCAACAGTCAGGTTTGGTTTCCAGACCATCCGAGGCAAATACCAGAGACGGTCCGGCAAGACTTTATTAGGAGATGCTGCGAAGAGACAGTGTCATATCATTAAACACTGTTTGACTGTCGTCCAAGGCAAGAGAAGGAAGCAGAACACAATTGGAAGTAGTAAGTTAGGAGGAAGTGCGGCTAGCGGCAACTCAACAGATGTCCATGTAATCGTTTCAAGCTTAAGGCCGAGATTCAATCAGCAGACACCCGCATAGTAGATGTTTTGGGGGTGCCGGGGGTGCCGGGGGTGGAACGGCATTGAAGCCATCAAATCGGTGAGCAGCTGTTCTTGTGATCATTGTCACAAAGCCACATCCGCCCCACTCCCGTTAGAAGATCAGAATGAGAAAGTGTAGGCTATTTAGGAATAATTACTCTGAAATTGAAAAATTGTTCAACTTAATAATGAGGATTTCTATCATCCTAATGGAGGTGTAGACAAGGCCGCATGGGATTTACTCCGTGCAGCCAATGGAAATGTCCGCTTTAGGTATAATTCCAGGAGCCACTTGTTGATTTGGCACCTCTAACACAGTTCAACCTCAGACACAGTCAAAACAACCGCTATGCGGATGTTGGCTAAGCGGATCGGATTGAATTGAAACTTAAATGTGTTTTGTAGTTGTAGTTGTGGAGAATAGGCCCTCTTATCTGTCCTAATGTAATGATCTAATGACCAGTCACTGGATCACAAAACAGTAATATGACATCACCCGCTGGCAGAGGTTTAAAGTCATTAATTACAATTACTCTCGTTACTGTAATTGAGTAGCTTTTCCAAGTACTTTCAAAGTCAGTTATTTTACTTCTACTTGATAAAATGTAATTAACGTAACAGTACTTCTACTTGAGTAGGATATTCCAGTACTCTTTCCACCACTGGTGAGTGAGTGAAAGGAGGGTGCAAGGACGGACGCTGGAGAAGAGAAGCAGGTACAGGGAGTTGACATTTAATTACGTGCAACAGGACAGGAACAGCGTCAGAAATGGTAACACAAAGACAGACGACAATCAATGCTGAGGCGGGGAATGGAGTTGGGGAACAGACAGATATAGGTGAAGTAATAAAACAGGTGATAGAGTCCAGGTGAGTCCAGTGAATCGCTGATGTGCGTGACAAGGGAAGGCAGGTGTGCGTAATGATGGTGGCAGGAGGGCGTAACGCAGGGCAGCCTGGCGCCCTCTCGCGCCAGGGGGGAAGAGTGGGAGCAGGCGTGACAGAGGGAGTATACATGGGTGAATGTCAGCCAGTCCCATGGACAAGTAACAAGTAACAGACTTTATTGTTATGCAATAAAGGAACTTAGTTCCTACTGTACATTCATTTCCTCTCTTCCTTTTTCAATTTAATGCAATGTTTAAATTTTAAAAGCAACTCGGAGTAAAAGTAATTAAGTACTTTTTAAATGAGCTACTTTCACTTGAGTAGTTTCTTCAGTACTCTTTCCACCGCTGCCCGCTGGCCTAGAGCCTGGTGAGATCATGTTCATAGATACAACACTGCTAAGTGAAGGGGGGCAGGATGAGATTGACCCTGTACAGCTCAGGCATTTCCAAACCACGTATCATCTCTGTTTTCTGGACTTCTGTTCTATTAGCTATTTCCCCAAATGTATTGCTTATCTGTCCTCGCAAATGAAAGCTACAAGTAATTGTCTGAAATACCACCACTATCACGTCATGAAGGTTATGCTTGGCCTTCAAATATGCCTTACTAAGTATTCAGTGTCATTTTTCAATAACTGCACTGCAATATTCGGGTGACAACCATGTGTGCATTTGTGTGATATGTTATTGAGGTGTGTTCCGCCTCCTCATTAATTCACATAGAATTAGCCCATTTCAGCGTTGCGGACAATTTACGTAGGAGGCATTACTGAGCAGGAAAAACTTCTCTCTTCAACCAGAGCAGAACAAACTTCTCTCTTCAACCAGAGCCCAAGCACAAACTTTTCCCTCCCTGGCACATTTTCCAGCTGGCGCCCTCACTTCGCCTTCAATACTAATAATAACTTTGGGCATGTGTGCATTTCTATCAAAGTAAGTGCCTTATCATTATCATTATAGTTTCTGTATATTGTGTTGTCATTTCTACTGTAGCACACCGTATATATGTATGTATGTATGTATGTATGTATGTATGTATGTATGTATGTATGTATGTATGTATGTATGTATGTATGTATGCATGTATGTATGCATGTACTGTACAGTTGATGTCAGAAGTTTACATACACTTATGTTGAAGTCATTAAAACTCATTTTTCAACGTCTCCACACATTTCTTGTTAACAAACTATAGTTTTGGCAAGTCGGTTAGGACATCTACTTTATGCATGACACAAATCATTTTTCCAACAATTGTTTACAGACAGATTATTTCTCTTAAAATTCACTGTATGACAATTCCAGTGGGTCATTTGAGTCAATTGGATGTCTACCTGTGGATGTATTTCAAGGCCTACTATTATTCTGATATTTCACATTCTTAAAATAAAGTGGTGATCCTAACTGACCTATGACAGGGAATTTTTACAAAGATAAATGTCAGGAGTTTTGAAAAACTGAGTTTAAATGTATTTGGCTAAGGTGTATGTAAACTTCCGACTTAGTACATTATGCTCCATACATACAGTTTAACTGTTATATTCACGTTTACAAGCACTGGTGACAAATCACGTATTCCGGTTCTTAAATTGTAATGGACATATATGATGTGTGTAAAATACTTTTTGAAAGTTGTATTGGTTATGATGAGCTAATGCTGAGCTAATTACCAGCTATGCGTGGCGTCATGTTTGTTGACATCATACAATGCATTCCGGTTGTCACGTAAACGTCTGTCAGACCAAAGATGTTATAACAAAACGAGGTAAAGGGATGGCTCACTCGTCTTTCGAGTAAACTTCTGGAAGTGAATGATGGTAGATGACACACCCCCTTCAACATGCATACTGCAATCAGACCCAACTCATCTTGTAACCTATTTTTGGTTGCCGGGGAAAAACCAAACATGTCGGTGCTCACAAGCTACCCATTGTCGTATTACTTTATATTTTCAAAAGTGTTTTACTCGATCACTAGTGAGGTCACCCATGATGTGATGAATTATAAATCACAATTGCTATTAGCTAATTCATACGATGGTTTCTGTCAATCGAGAGTTAGCTAAATATGATCCCTTGTCTTAAGTCACTCTTTCCTCAGTTAGCGCTATAACTAATGTAGCTTACATTTTCTGGTTTGGATGAGAATTGTGTTATGCTGTAGCTACTTCTGTAAATGTCTGAACATTGCATCCAATAATAAACTGCTCACATTCAGGACATAACTTTGTAAAGACTGTGTTCGTGCAAAATGTTTCTGTGAAAAAACAGTGTGGCCAGCTCAAATGCGGACTGTTGCGTCAATCGCAACTGGACATTCCTAAATAAGTATTCTAATCACACCGGTTTGAGCTTACACTGCAGGCACCACTGTAGAATGATCACGCCTGTGTGTTTGTGTGTGTCAAAGGGTTAATGAACTTATTACCTTTGCTAATGTGTATGTGTGTGTGTTTACGTGCCTGCATGTGTGTTAAATAACTTTATCTTCACAATTTAAGCCTATCTAATGAAGAGCTCGGCTGATGAATGTCACATTACCATGAGTACCCAGCTAATTGGGTTCTACTGTATGGTTCATATATTATGTCATTCCTTTCCTATTCAGAACTTGTTATAATAACACTGAAATGAATACGACTTGAGCAGCAGATCTGAAATTGATACAGGGAATTAGACTAGGCCTATAGGCACTGTAGGGTATTATATGCCTGTAGTGAGTAATATTGGACTTGGAATAAAAGGTTATCTATAACATATGAAAGGAATTTGAAAGATCAAAGAATGTTGACATTTTAAAATATAGCTCTTGGATCCATCCCCACGATGTTATAGTCAAATCAACTCTCTCTTTTAATGATGAATGTACCATCGCCCGCAAAGAACTGGAGCCAATATCTGACCTGTTTCAGGGAACTAGGCATATGTCGAGGGTCAATAATTCACAGGAACTTCACAGTTAACCTTTTTAAATCAAAATGCATTTTTGTCAGAAATGCATCTCGAACATGTGAACTTTCATGTGCCTTAATAACAAACTTGTATGCCAACTGTGAATACAAAAAAAAAAAAATTCAAGCCTAGTTGGTTTAGCCCAGGGCCTGATTGGTGTTTTTCTCCATCCCTAGCAAACACAGCTGATTAATCAAATTGCATTCTAAACTGAAGATCATGATTAGGTGATTATTGGAGTCAGGTGTGTTAGCTGGAGCTGGGACAAAACTGTGACACCAATCAGGCCCTCGAGGACTGGAATAGCCCACCCCTGGTTAGCCAAATAAAAAGTCAGCATCCTTTCCACTAGCCATGATTGGCTGAGATAATGAGTGGGCTGGACATGCCAAGAGATGAGTTTGAATTGGTCTGCCATATAGCACGCTTCTGTCTATTTGAGCTGGTCAGTATGTCTAGGTAGTCCTGTGTAACGCACATTTTTGTTATGTATCATGTATTAAAACTGCACTGGTGTTGCTCTCCAATTTTTGTAGGACTGTGTTTTGAAATCAGTGGAATTTGAGAATGACAGCTAAGGAGACTAAGAAAACACCTGTCTTTAAATTACATCTTCATTCTAAGGGCAACCATGGTATCCGACAGGAGATGTGTCCAACCATGAATGATGTATATGGGTAAGACAGTCTAGCTAGCTACATTTTCAGATATTGCAAGTTTATAATTTTGACAGAAAGAGCAATTTGCGTGGCTAGCTATTGCCTAATGTTAGCTAGCTAACATTGAACCTGGTTGGTTAGCTACCTGCAGATTCATGCAGGGTAGTAACGTCATAAGTTGTGATTATGGTTCATTGTTTACTTAGCTGGCTGGCTCGCTAGCTAAAGTTACAGGTATGACCTTATTATTCATATCTGAGCCATTTGCTTAAATGGCTATAGCCTAATGTTAGCTAGCTAACATTGAACCTGGTTGGTTAGCTACCTGCAGATTCATGCAGGGTAGTAACGTCATAAGTTGTGATTATGGTTCATTGTTTACTTAGCTGGCTGGCTCGCTAGCTAAAGTTACAGGTATGACCTTATTATTCATATCTGAGCCATTTGCTTAAATGGCTATAGCCTAATGTTAGCTAGCTAACATTGAACCTGGTTGGTTATCTACCTGCAGATTAATGCAGGGTAATCATGTCATGAGTTGTGATTATGATTAATTGCTAGCTAGCTAGCTAGCTACAGGTCTTAACAAAAGTCTCCACTATGCGTGTAACCATTTCAGGTGCTTTCGAGAATTCAGTCTGGCCATCTACGCTGATTTCAGAGTACACTCATCTAACTGATTAATTTACGAATGCTCAACACCCGTTGAATACGGCTTGTCAGTAAACTAATCGTCCAGAGTGTCCTGTGTGCGCTCTTAATGTGAAACACTCTGAATTTACTAATGGACAATCTGACAGCACAGCTGCAGTCACCAACGCTCTGGATAATGGCGAGTAATGTTCAGTGAGCTGTTCTCTCTCACTTAGATGTCTGGAAGTAGCTAGCAAGTTATCTTGGGTGCTTGACTGCTGCTGTTAGTACATTCGGATCAACCCTTAAAGAGATGGGGCTAAAGCATAAAAGGATGTGAACAATGCTGAATGGGTGTAGACAAAGAAGGGCTCTCCAATAGTAGTACGAAAACATTCAAAAACTCACTTTTGAGAAAATGGCCTATCAACTTTCAAAGCAAAATTTATTTCCCATTGTTCCTCAATTGTAGTGTATGATATACCATTTTGTAGATCTGAGACTCTACTTTTATCCAATGTAAAAAACACAATTTAAAATGTTGCTACCTATGACCGATTTGAGGGTCGGTCACATATAGCCTCACCAATGCAACATGAACGTAGTGTCATTAAAGGTGAAATCTTTGAATACTACAAGCATATTTTTATGAAAGCATTGGCAGGCAGCATACACCTAAGACTTTCTGAGATGTTATCTCACCAGTCCATCAATGATCCTGTAAAAAAGCCCTTGTTATTTCTGATGACTGTGTGATCTTGCTCTCTGTGGCCGATGTTAGAAAAACTTTAAAATAGGTTAACATTCACGAGGCCGCCGGGCCAGACGAAATACCAGGGTGCGTTCTCAGAGCATTCACTGACCAGATGGCAAATGTCTTCACAGACATTTTCAATCTCTCCTTGTCACAGTCGGAAATCCTAACATGTTTGAAGCTGACCATCATTGTCCCTGTTCCCAAGAAATCCAAGGTAAACTTCCTAAATGACTTCCGCACTGTAGCACTCACATCTATAATTATGAAGTGCTTTGATCATGACACCATCATCTCAGACACCCTGGACTCCAATTCACATAAACAGATCCACAGATGATTCAATCTCAACTGTACTTCACACTGCCTTCTCCCATCCTAGACAAGAGGGGAAATAACTATGTGAGAATGTTGTTCATAGACTACAGCTCAGCATTCAATACCATAGTCTCCTCCAAGCTCAGGACCCTGGGAATAAACACTTCCCTCTGCAACTGGATCCTGGACTTCTTGACGTGGTGGCCCCAGGTGATGAGGGGTAGGCAATAACACCTCTGCCATGCTGACCCTCAACATGGTGGTGGCAGGTAGCCTAGTGGTATCAGGAAGCCTAGTGGTTAGAGCGTTGGGCCAGTAACCAAAAGGTTGCTGGATTGACTCCCCGACCTGACAAGGTACAAATCTGTAGTTCTGCCCCTGAGAAAGGCAGTTAACCCATTGTTCCCCGGGCGCTAAAGATATGGATGTCGATTAAGGCAGCCCCCTGCTCCTCTCTGATTCAGAGGGGTTGGGTTATTAAATATTTAAAAAAATTATCTTTTGAATTTCGCGCCCTGCACTTGAGCTGGATATTGTCATAAGTGTACCGATGTATACTGTCGGGCCGTCGGGCTGCAGCCATAAGAAGTTTATGCAGAAGACACATTTCAGTTGTGTTTTGTCCAATGATTACCCAAAGTGGGTTGTTTTTATCCCCGCATTTTAAAGAGCGTAGGAGGCTCTCAAACAAAAATTATACATCCTTTTCTCGAGTCACTGGACATTTGCCAATACAATTCAGGGGAGTGCCTGTCCCAAAAATGTTTTAATAAATGTCCTCTACATCTCAGTCTCACCAGGACGCCAGCCCGTCTACACCTGCAGCATTGTCGTAGCCCATGAAACAAAGGAATAGCATCCGGTGTGAACAAGGGAACAGCTCAGTCGGACTTGAAGTTGGATTTGAAGTCGAAATCGAGATAAGTAACTGTTGATCTGACGTCTAAAAGTGCTCGGCGGTCATATGTGATAATAGTATGAACTTTCCGTACAAAAAAGATAAACACGAAAAAAGTTAGTAAATAGCAAAGTCGGGTTGGAACTCATAAATTGACGGCTTTCTCCATCGGCACCATCTTTCAATGGGACCATAAGTGGTTGGTATGTTCATGGCCATCATTGCTGTATATGAGGCATTAGCAATCACAACAGACACAGATTCAAGTTGTTTGAAGTCAAATCCGTCTCACCTCACGGTTGTAAACAAATCAAAGCGCCGACAAGGCCATCTTTTCATATCACTCCGCTCTTCTCTTCTGAAGATCTTTTGATCGACAGAGCGGAAAAAATGTAACTGCCTGCTGCTGAGTTGAAGTAAATGTTTAAAAAAATCCAGAACATGAATGTTTCACCAGTTCTCAGTAGTCGGTTATCTGAGCTTTCAAGGGTATTTGAAGTGTGTTAGTTGAAGTAGTCCGGGGTAATCAAGGGGACAGCGGGACACCAACAGGTAAGGATGCAACGTGATTACAAGTCTGAAGAAAGACATGGCAGATGGGATGTAATGTTCAGTGTGATGTTGAAAAAAAATCGGTTTTGCTCACAGTTTTGAAAGCCACAGTTTGTAAAGGTTAGAAAGTTTAGATTATTTTAGGTCTCCAGAAGTTCTAAGCTACGTATAACCTACTATTAGGTTATTGTGTGTGCATGTCATTGCATCTGGTCTGGCATCATGTTGAAGTTATCTCCTCAGGACTTAGAAGAACATATGTGATTAAGCAGATGCACTGTATGTGTCTTCTCCACCTTCACCCTGAGAGAGCAGACATCTAATGAACCCCACAGCTCTCTAGCGTTACCTCTCTGTCAGGACCCAATGCGAGAAACAGTCACTAATAATCGTCAGAACCTAGAAGATGAGGCAGACACAGCAGTACTAGAGATGGTGGTTTAATAAAATAACAAAATCTTCAGGCAAAGAAACTAAATCCACAATGTCCAAAAATAAAGCCAAGAGGCACAAAATGGAAATCCTCCAAAATACAAAAGAAACTCCACAAAGTGGTAAAAAACAGCAGGGAAAAACAAACCTCAAAAGACTACTCAAATAATACACAAGAACTAAACCAGAGAACCTCTGGAAAATCCAACAAGAGAAATATCTGTATAAAACAAGGCTTGGGCTGGGGCTGGGGCTGGGTGCTAACTTACAAACACTGAGCAAGGAACTGAGGAACACACAGGGTTTAAATACTAACAAGGGAATGACCTGCAGGTGCAAACAATAATTAGAGCAAGAAAAACAAAAGGTACAAAAAAGGTGCAATGGGGACATCTAGTGACCACCTGTGGACGTCTTGCCCTCATACCACCCTCATGGAGTCTGTTTCTGACCGTTTGAGCAGACACATGCACATTTGTGGCCTGCTGGAGGTCATTTTGCAGGGCTCTGGCAGTGCACCTCCTTGCACAAAGGCGGAGGTAGCGGTCCTGCTGCTGGGTTGTTGCCCTCCTACGGCCTCCTCCACGTCTCCTGATGTACTGGCCTGTCTCCTGGTAGCGCCTCCATGCTCTGGACACTACGCTGACAGACACAGCAAACCTTTTTGCCACAGCTCGCATTGATGTGCCATCCTGGATGAGCTGCACTACCTGAGCCACTTGTGTGGGTTGTAGACTCTGTCTCATGCTACCACTAGAGTGAAAGCACCGCCAGCATTCAAAAGTGACCAAAACATCAGCCAGGAAGCATAGGAACTGAGAAGTGGTGTGTGGTCACCACCTGCAGAACCATTCCTTTTTGGGGGGTGTCTTACTAATTGCCTATAATTTCCACCTTTTGTCTATTCCATTTGCACAACAGCATGTGAAATTTATTGTCAATCAGTGTTGCTTCCTAAGTGGACAGTTTGATTTCACAGAAGTGTGAATTACTTGGAGTTACATTGTGTTGTTTAAGTGTTCCCTTTATTTTTTTGAGCAGTGTATATATATATATATATATATATATATATATATATATATATGTCACGTGTGCTCCCTCTCCGGCTTCTAGGTCACCAGGCTGCTCGTTATGGCGCACACCTGTCACCATCGTTAAGCGCATCAATGCATTATGACACTCACCTTGATTACCTGCCCTATACATGTCACTCCCTTTGGTGACATGAATGTTTAAATGTAGAATTGATTATGGCTCGCACACTGCCACAGAACACACACAAGCATTACACCTAATGCAGGGACACTGTAAGCAGATGTTGCTTAACCACACACACAAAGCCATTATCACGCTAAGCCTCAGGAGCTCTCAGACTAGCCAGATATTTATGTTTGAAGGTACTGCATGTGAAAGCCCTATGGCTGGTATGAAAATAGGGAAGCGTTAAAGTTACCTTAGACAAACAAGCCACCATCACTAGTGAGACTGCTTCGTGACTACTTCAATAGGTGGTTTTGGTGTGTGTGTGTATGGGCATGTGCGTGCTTATATGTGAACGTGTGTGCGTATGTGTGCGCTTGTGATGTATTGAGTCTTAGGGAGGTTGGTTTGTAAAAGCTTTGTAAATACAGAATGACCCAATGGTGTTTTTGCTTACAGTGTAAGCTGTGGGGGGCAATGAGTTACTGCAATGTGTGTGTGTTGATATACTGCAGTGTGGCAGGTCCAGCAAGGAACCTGGATTGAAGAGAAACAGGTTTACTGGAACTTTAGCTCAGCAGCTCTGTAGAGAGACAATGGGGTTCTGGAATGGAACTCCAAAATGGAACTCAGAAAAACTGCAAACACATCGTATTCTACAACAGTCACAAAATTAGTCTGGTTCATCCTTGGGAGCAATTTCCAAACGCCTGAAGGTTATACCCTGAGTACACCGCTCGCGTCGCAAAATGAATGTAGGAATCAATGTTATTCAATTATTGCACGCACACTGCTCGCACCCGCCAATGAGCGTCTGCGTTGCCAAGGGCTAAAATAGAAATCAGTTATATCAGTTGCAGCGCAGAGCGCGCTGCAAGTCCTGCCTCTCCCATCTTCTCATTGGTTTATAGAAGAAGGTACCCACGTGCCATCTCCTCATTGGTTATACCCACGTGGGTGATTGAAAGATTAACTGTTTTGGAAGGAGGAAGGAAGGAGACGCGTTCTGTCTCCTAGAGATGAACGTACTTTGGTGCGAAAAGTGCAAATCAATCCCAGAACAACAGCAAAGGATCTTGTGAAGATGCTGGAGGATTCAGGTACAAAAGTATCTATATCCACAGTAAAACGAGTTCTATATCGACATAACCTGAAAGGCCGCTCAGCAAGGAAGAAGCCACTGCTCCAACACCACCATAGAAAAGACAGACTACGGTTTGCAACTGCACATGGGGACAAAGATTGTACTTTTTGGAAAAATGTCCTCTGGTCTAATGAAACAAAAATAAAACTTTTTGTCCATAATGACCATCGTTATGTTTGGAGGAAAAAGGGGGATGATTGCAAACCGAAGAACACCATCCCAACCGTGAAGCACGGGGGTGGCAGCATCATGTTGTGGGTGTGCTTTGCTGCAGGAGGGACTGGTGCACTTCACAAAATAGATGGCATCATGAGGCAGGACAATTATGTGAATATATTGAAGCAACAATGCAAGACATCAGTCAGGAAGTTAAAGCTTGGTTGCAAATGGGACTTCCAAATGGACAATGACCCCAAGCATACTTCCAAAGTTGTGGCAAAATGGCTTATGTACAACAAAGTCAAGGTATTGGAGTGGCCATCACAAAGCCCTGACCTCAATCTTATAGAAAATGTGTTGGCAGAACTGAAAATGCGTGTGCGAGCAAGGAGGCCTACAAACCTGACTCAGTTACACCAGCTCTGTCAAGAAGAATGGGACAAAATTCACCCAACTTCTTGTGGGACGCTTGTGGAAGGCTACCAGAAACATTTGACCAAAGTTAAACAATTTAAAGACAATGCGACCAAATACTAATTGAGTGTATGTAAACTTCTGACCCACTGGGAATGTGATGAAATAAATAAAAGCTGAACTAAATCATTCTCTCTACTATTGTTCTGACATTTCACATTCTTAAAATAAAGTTGTGATCCTAACTGACCTAAAACAGGGAATTTTTACTAGGATTAAATGTCAGGAATTATGAAAAACTGAGTTCAAATGTGTTTGGCTAAGGTGTATGTAACTTCAACTGTATGTAGGCAGCAGCCTCACTGTGCTGGTGATGGCTGTTTAACGGTCTGATGGCCTTGAGATAAAAGCTGGTTTTCAGTCTCTCGGTCCCAGCTGTGATGATCTGTTTGGCCGTCCTTGGACATCGGGTGCTGTAGGTGTCCTGGAGGGCAGGTAGTTTGCCCCCGGTGATGCGTTGGGCAGACCACACCACCCTCTGGAGAGCCCTGCGGTTGCGGGTGGTGCAGTTGCCGTACCAAGTGGTGACACAGCCTGATAGGATGTTCTCAATTGTGCATCTGTGAATGTTTGTGAGGGTTTTAGGTGCCAAGGGAGGTTTTAGGTGCTCCCTCTGCTGTTTCCTGAAGTCCACAATCATCTCCTTTGTTTTGTTGATGTTGAGTGAGAGGTTATTTTCCTGGCACCACACTCCCAGAGGCCTCACCTCCTCATCATTGTTGGTAATCAAGCCTACTACTGTTGTGTCGTCTGCATACTTGATGATTGAGTTGGCCACGCAGTCATGGGTGCACAGGGAGTACAGGACAAGGCTGAGCACACACCCTTGTGGGGCCCCAGTGTTGAGGATCAGCGAAGTGGAGGAGTTGTTTCCTACCTTCAACACCTGGGGCTGCCCATCAGGAATCCAGGACCCATTTGCACGGGGCGGGGTTCAGACCCAGGAACTCGAGCTTGATGATAAGCATGGAGGGTACTATGGTGTTGAATGCTGAGCTATAATCAATGAACAGCATTCTTACATAGGTATTACTCTTATCCAGATGGGATATGGCAGTGTGCAGTGTGATGGCAATTGCATCGTCTGTGGATCTATTGGGGCGGTAAGCAAATTGATGTGGGTCTAGGGTGACAGGTACGGTAGAGGGGATATGATCCTTGACTAGTGTCTCAATGCTCTTCATAATGACAGAAGTGAGTGCTATGGGGCGATAGTCATTTAGTTCAGTTACCTTTGCTTTCTTGGGTACAGGAACAATGGTGGCCATCTTTAAGCATGTGGGGACAACAGACTAGAATAGGGAGAGATTGAATATATTCGTAAACACACCAGCGAACTGGTCTGCGCATGCTCTGAGGACGCGGCTAGGGATAACGTCTGGGCCGGCAGCCTTGCGAGGGTTAACACGCTTAAATGTCTTACTCACGTCGGCCACGGAAAAGGTGAGCCCATAGTCCATGGTAGCGGGCTGCGTCGGTGGCACTGTTATCCTCAAAGCGGGCGAAGAAGGTGTTTAGCTTATCCAGAAGCAAGATGTCGGTGTCCACAAGGTGGCTGGTTTTCCCTTTGTAGTTTGTGATTGTCTGTAGAGCCTGCCACTTATTTCTCGTGTCTGAGCTGTTGAATTGCGACTCCACTTTGTCTCCATACTGATGTTTTGCCTGTTTGATTGCCTTGCGGAGGGAATAACTACATTGTTTGTATTCTGCCATATTTCCAGTCACCTTGCCATGGTCAAATGTGGTGGTTCGCCCTTTCAGTTTTGGGCGAATGCTGCCATCTATCCACGGATTCTGGTTAGAGTAGGTTATAATAGTCACAGTGGGTACAACATCTCCTATACACTTCCTGATGAACTCAGTCACCATGTCAGATATACATCAATGTTATTCTCTGAAGCTACCAGGACCATATCCCAGTCCGCGTGATTAAACAATCTTGAAGCGTGGATTTGGAGCAAAATGGAGTTGTGGTCAGATTTGCCAAAAGGAGTGCGGGGGAGGGCCTTGTATGCATTCCGGAAGTTGGAGTAAGAGTGGTCGAGTGTTTTTGCAGCGCGAGTACTACAGCCGATATGTTGATCGAACTTTGGCAGCCTTTTCCTCAAATTAGCTTTGTTAAAATCCCCATCTTCAATTATTGCAGCCTCAGGATATGTGGTTTCCAGTTTGCATAAAGTCCAGTGAAGTTCTTTGAGGGCTGTCGTGGTATCGGCTTGAGGGGGGATATACACGGCCGTGACTTTAACCAAATAAAATTATATTGGGAGATTACACGGTCGGCATTTTATTATGAGGTATTCTAGGTCATGTGAACTAAAGGACTTGAGTTCCTGTATGTTATCACAATTACACCATGAGGCATTAATCATGAAACATACACCCCCCGCCCTTCTTCTTCCCAGAGAGACATTTATTCCTGTCTGCGCTATGAACTGACAACCCAATTGGCTGGACCAACTCAGACAGTATATCCCGAGAGAGCCATGTTTCCGTGAAACAAAGTATGTTACAATCCCTGATGTCTCGCTGGAAAGAAGCCATCGCCCTGATCTTGTCAACTTTATTATCCAGAGACTGAAAATTTACGAGTAATATACTCCGAAGCGATGGGTGGTGTGAGGGCCTCCTAAGTTGGACTAGAAGACCTCTCCTTCGCCGGCGTTGTTTTGGCTTCTGGAATCAGTTCAATCGCCCTGGGGGGTGCGTACTAAGGATCTGCTTCGGGAAAGTCGTATTCCTGGTTGTAATGCTGGTAGTGCTGGTGAGTTACCACCACTCTGATATCCAGTAGTTCTTCTCGGCCGTATGAAATAACATAAATCATTTTCTGGGCTATCAATGTAATCAATAATACATAAATAAACAAAATACTGCAAAGTTTCCTAAGAGTGAGAAGCGAGACATCCCTCTCTGTCAGCTCCATTATCTTCTGTTAGCGCCATTATCTGATGATGTGAATGGCATCCCTTACAGGAAAACCACTTTAAATTCACGTGATCACGTGTGTATTGTTCCACAAACACGTTTTCATGTGTTTACTTGATCTTATGTGAAGTTACTGTGATAAAATGTTACAATATGTAAAGCAACTTGGGAAAACATAAAACTACAGATGTAAAAACGTGATCACATGTGGTGTTCCGTAAACACATTTTCACATGATTTCACATACGAAATTTAATGTGAATTCATATGATTATCCACGAGAAATCATGTGTTTTTTCTGTAAGGGGTGGGCACCATTATCCCCCTGAATCAGTCTCTCACCATATGAATTTCTGGACCATAAAACATTTTTTTTTTGTCCATGAGGTTGAGCGTCAAGCAGAAAGGATGTGTGCAGCTTACTGGTCTCTTGTTATGAACCACTAATATAAAGTTCTGAGAGTCTCTATAAAGGCTGCCAAAGGGACATTTCTCAAGTTGCAGCCGAGACAAGACACAAACAAGCGCGCACACATACACACTCAAGCAATGACGACATATATTTTTTATGTTGAGATACATTTATTTATGTGGACTGGAGGTCGCCAACAAGTGCAACACTATATTTGTATTCCCTCTCTGTGAAACAAACATGTCACAATAGTCAGGGTTGAAATAGACACTTTTCTGACACTGTGGGGAAGTAGGATAAATTAGAAAGAGCAGAGAGCACCATTGTATAATAATGTTGCATATTTCAGCAGAAAGGAATTTGGAATATAAAAGAGGAGAGAGGAGGTGAAGAATCTTACAATCAACAGAATGTATTGAACCACCCATTACCATCAGGGTCAACGTCTCTCACCCCTCTTTGGGTCTGAGACCATTGGTCTTGGGGTGAGTGGATGCATAATTTCATATTCAGACCAAACTTGAGAAAATCCCTGCTGTTCTGTGTTTCCTAATTGCTTCATGCAAGTGCTCTTACACAACTATACTGTACAAACAGCAATCTTACCAATACAATTTTTTAAATAAGTTACATTTCACAAGATCTAGCTTTCAGCTTAAATATTACAGCTTGAAAATGTTCAATTTCTGTAACACAGCCTATAACATAGCCTACTGGAACAGCTAGGGTCTATGGACAGCTCAGAGTTGTTCCAAAAATGATTTTGGGTGCAGTTACACTTGCCAGCTGTCTCACATCTTCGTCTCTCTGTATACTGCTCTAGGGGTGTTTAGAGCTGTGTCTTCTCACAGAAGAATGGTTTGCCAATCTGTTTTTGTGCTTTAATCAATACTTGGAAACAGTGCAGTCAAGCTGAACATAACTCAGGGGCCACAGTCTGCCTTGTGCGCATCCAAATTAAGGAACACCTTGCGGATGTAAAACAAGCTGAACGTAACTCAAAGATGCAGATTGTGCATATACCTGTTTATACACCCTGTGGGACAGAGATAGAACTAGAGAGTGGGGAGAGTTGCCGCACAATTTTGCAACTCTCATGGGCGAATTCTGCCGATAGTAAGTGAGTGAAACAGTATCAGTGGAATAAATATAACAGAGTTAGATTTCTTGTATGAACAAAAAACTGGACTCTGAGGACACAGACGTCCAGACATCCTATTGATCACTAGTGATGCGCAGGTCAGCTGTTTGTTCACCCACACCAATCCACACCTCCCCGATGGCCCTATTCCCACTACGAGAGATGAAGGAGAGACTGAGGAGCGGCGTGGAGAAAGAGATTTCTACTTTTAAATTCACATAACATCCTTGCTTTAGCTTTCAATGTGGCTGGCAACGCAACATTCTTGGTCCGCATCACAAATTGACCGTTAGTGTCACAGTAGCCACTAGCCAGGAAACTCAAACTATTTATGAATCCGAGCAAATTTTCTTCTGAAACATATTGCAATATTTATTAATGCAACTTAACCTTATTCCACTCTTGAATAATGCAACAATCTACAAGCACGTGCAGACAACTAAAAGGTTGATTTTCTCGGGCCGCACACATTAAATTAGCTGAAAATTCACAGCTAACTCCTTCTAGCTAGCTATCTAGCAAACTAACAACATGCTTTATGTTCAAGTAAAGACAGCAAATCAATACTTAATGTTTACCTCTCTAATACAAATATAAAAGCACAGTAATGTTATCATAGAGTCATTCATATTATAATATACTGTGCCTTCAGAAAGTATTCATGGCCCTTGATTAATTCCATATTTTGTTGTGTTACAGCCTGAATTCAAAATTAATTAAATTGGGGGGTTTTCTCTTCACCCATCTACACACAATAACCTATATTAAAAAGTTTTTTTTTTTTTTTTTAAATGAAAATCAAATACAGAAATATCTCACACCCCTGAGTCAACATATGTTAGAATCACCTTTAGCAGCGATTACAGCTGTGTGTCTTTCTGGGTAAGTCTCTAAGAGATTTGCACACCTGGATTGTACAATATTGGCACATTATTCTTTTAAAAATTCTTCAAGCTCTGTCAAGTTGGTTAATGGTTATTGCTAGACAGCCATTTTCAAGTTTTGCCATATATTTTTGAGATGATTTAAGTCAAAACTGTAACTAGGCCACTCAGGAACATTCAATGTCGTCTTGGTAAGCAACTCCAATGTATATTTGGTCAAGTGTTTTAGGTTATTCACCTGCTGAAAGGTGTATTTGTATCCCAGTCTCTATTGGAAAGCAGACTGAACCAGGTTTTCCTGTAGGATTTTTCCTATGCTTAGCTCTATTCTGTTTATTTTTATCCTAAATAACTCCTTAGACCTTGCTTATGACAAGCATACCCATAACATGATACAGCCACCACCATGCTTGAAAATGGGAAGAGTGGTACTCAATGATGTGTTGTGTTGGATTTGCCCAAACATAACGCATTGTATTCAGCACATAAAGTTAATTTCTTTGCCACATTTTTGGTAGTTTTACTTTAGTGACTTTTGGAATATTTGTTTTTCTGTACAGACTTCCTTCTTTTCACTCTGTCATTTAGGTTAGTATTGTGGAGTAACTACAATGTTGTTGATCCATCCTCAGTTTTCTCCTATCACAGCCATTAAACTCTGTAAATGTTTTAAAGTCACCATTGGCCTCATGGTGAAATCCTTGAGCGGTTTCCTTCCTCTCAGCCAACTGAGTTAGGAAGGATACCTGTATCTTTGTAGTGACTGGGTGTAGTGATACACCATCTAAAGTGTAATTAATACCTTCACCTTGCTCAAAGGGATATTTAATGTCTGCTTTTTTATTTTTACCCATCTAACAATAGATGCCCTTCTTTTTGAGGCATTGGAAAACCTCACTGGTCTTTGAGTTTAAATCTGTGTTTGAAATTCCCTACTCGACTGAGGGACCTTACAGATCATTTTATGTGTGGGTGATAGAGATAAGCTATTCACTCAAAAATCATGTTAAACACTATTATTGCACACAGAGTCCATGCAACTTATTATGTGACTTGTTAAGCACATTTTTACTCCTAAACTTATTTAGGCTTGCTATAACAAAGGGGTTGAATACTTATTGACTCAAGACATTTCAGCTTTTCATTTTAATTTCTTTGTAAAAACACAATACCACTTTCACATAATTGAATCCATAAATTCAGGCTGTAACACAACAAAATGTTGAAAAGTCAAGGGGTGTGAATACTTTCTTTAGGCAATGTACGCTACACAGCTAGGTAATGTTAGCTAGCAAGCTAGCTAAACACATTTTGTTTCTGCATCCTCACATAAACGTGCTGTAGCTTAATGCTGACATTTAGCGGAACCATATCTAGATAGGAACTTAGGTGTACACTAGCTACCCTAAAGTTAGAACAAGCCTGGCTTTATTTTATCAATATCATGGAAGTCATCATATGAGGTAAAAGCAAATTGCAACTGAAAATGTCAATAATTCCTTCTAAGTGCCTGGACCCCGTAGGTCTCAGTACAGTCAAGCAATTAACAACAACAACAACAAAAAAAGATTTAAATCTACGGCAACCATTTCAAAATGTAACAGGCTGTTACTACAGTCAGTGTCCAGATTTCAGTTAGGCTACTATTCCATTTAACCCATCTGAACAGTACAGTTCCCTTGACATGCCATTTTGAAGTCCCCGTCTTGTGACTGTCAAATTTGTATAGCGCCTCACAAACATCACACATAACATAGCCGGTGCTGCTATCATGTTCTTTTACCACTTCACTAAATCTTTCCCAAACATTAGACTACTGTTCTGGCCCTCCCTTCTGTTTATTTTAAACTCTCCATTTCGCAGATTTTCTCTGATTGAATTGTCCTTTTTGCCTCAGTGGATCAATGTTAACTTTTTCAATGTTAACAATTACGCCATAAAGCTTAGGCTTCGGCGACGGCAGATACAAATAATGAAAGAAAAACCTCAGTGTAACCTATTGATATAAGTTGCACAATAACTATACATTCATGGATTTTTTTATACATTGGTTTCTCTTTATTCAACCTGCCTGCCACCCACCCGCCCTTCATCCACGCAATATTTCTTGACCGCCGCGATGATATAACCGCAGGGTCTTCGGGTTATGAGTCAACCCTTGCATCACTAACAAACACACACTCACCGCCATTGATCATTCCATTAGATTTAGGAAAAATGTTTACCGAGATCTCTTTGTACCCTGACACACACACACACACTGTCTGACACTATCTGATAGCCACACATTCAAGCCTCACTGAGTGTTTAACATCACAAGGCTATATTCAAGAAAAGGTGAGGTTTGGAAAATGAAAGTGTAATTTCCGCTCCAGTGTGGCCTTGAAGTGGCCATTACGGCAGAAAACACACATTTCACTTCAATTCTGTCTCATTATAATGAATGTAGCCATTATAATTAGATTGATGTTAAATTGAGCCAGCCCTATTCATTTCTCATTACAACCAATAGATGAATTATCTAATGACTTTCAAGGACAGAATGGGTTGTGTGATTGAGGCATGAGATTGAAGTAACTCAATCAATCTAATTCAATTGTTGAAAGGTGTATTGCTTAGTAAAAAGGTAATTCAGACAGACACAGAATGCTAAACACAGAAACACAGGCCTGGCCGTAGCATAAGAACAAGCCTAAGGTGACAGGGACAGAATTGGATTCCTCTCGAGGGAAATCACAGCTGTATTCCATTCCAAAACATCACTCCCTTCCACTTGATCCTTATTGCTTTTCTTGGCAGATGGGAGAGGAATAGATAGGCTTAAGTGTGACCTCTGGCACAACAAGACCCTCTGAGCTAAAGCCTAGGCATTAGCCTAGCCAATTGGAGGCTATGATTTATTAATAGGTGGGAAAAGTAGTGTGTAAGGTTTGTCATAGGCAATTACTTAAACGTGAGTGTGTGTGTGCGTGTCTGTGTGTGTGTGTAGGAAACAACTGAAGAAGCTACAAATGCCAGACACTCAAGCCCAGTATAAGAGGAAAGCTATTTACAAGCGTGCGTGCGGGCGGGCTGAGGACCTGAAGCCTATAACCAGACACACGCAGGCACACGCACTCACACTCACACACACATCAATACATGCCGTTTACAGCTCTGCACTGAACTATTGTCTTTGGGGGTGAAAAGTCACCAAGCACAATCAAATCAAATAGAAAAAAACGTTATTTGTCAAATGCGCCGAATACAACAGGTGTAGACCTTACCGTGAAATGCTTACTTACAAGCCCTTAACCAACAGTGCAGTTCAAGAAGAGTTAAGAAAATATTTACCAAATAAACTAAAGTAAAAAATAATAAAAGTAACATAACAATAACGAGGCTATATACAGGGGGCACTGGTACCGAGTCAGTGTGCGGGGTTACAGGTTAGTTGAGGTCATTTGTACATGTAGGTAGGGGTGAAGTGACTATGCATAAATAATAAACAGCGAGTAGCAGCAGTTTACAAAATAAATGGAGGGGGCCATTTGATTAATTGTTCAGCAGTCTTATGGCTTAGAGGTAGAAGCTGTTAAGGATCCTTTTAATCCTAGACTTGGCGCTCCGGTACCACTTGCCGTGCAGTAGAAGAGAAAACAGTCTATGACTTGGGTCACTGGAGTCTCTGACAATTTTATGGGCTTTCCTCTGACACCGCCTATTATATAGGTCCTGGATTGCAGGAAGTTTGGCCCCAGTGATGAACTGGGCCGTACGCACTACCCTCTGTAGCGCCTTACAGTCAGATGTTGAGTAGTTGCCATACCAGGTGGTGATGCAACCGGTCAGCATGCTCTGGATGGTGCAGCTGTAGAACTTTTTGAGGATCTGGGGACCCATGCCAAATCTTTTCAGTCTCCTGAAGGGGAAAATGTTTTGTTGTGCCCCCTAAACAACTGTCTTGTTGTATTTGGAGCATGATAGTTCATTGGTGATGTGGACACCATAGAGTCATGTTTGGCCACGCAGTCATGGGTGAACAGGGAGTACAGGAGGGGACTAAGTACACACCCCTGAGGGGCCCCCAGTGTTGAGGATCAGCATGGCAGATGTGTTGTTCCTTACACTTACCACCTGGGGCAGCCCGTCAGGAAGTCCAGGATCCAGTTGCAGAGGGAGGTGTTTAGTCCCAGGGTCCTTAGCTTAGTGATGAGCTTTGTGAGCGCTATGGTGTTGGATGCTGAGCTGTAGTCAATGAACAGCATTCTCACATAGGTGTTCCTTTTGTCCAGGTGGGAAATGGCAATGTGGAGTGCGATTGAGATTGCATTATCTGTGGATCTGTTGGGGCGGTATGCAAATTGTGTATCCAGGAGGATGCTGTTAATGTGAGCCATGACCAGCCTTTCAAAGCATTTCATGGCTACCGAAGTGAGTTCTACGGGGCGGTAATCATTTAGGCAGGTTACCTTCGCTTCCATGGGCACAGGGACTATGGTGCTTGAAACATGTAGGTATTACAGACTCAGTCAGGGAGAGGTTGAAAATGTCAGTAAAGACATCTGGCCCCGCGGCTTTGTGAATGTTGACCTGTTTAAAGGTCTTGCTCACATCGGCTACCGAGAGCGTTATCACACAGTCATCCAGAACAGCTGGTGCTGGTGCTCTCGTGCATGCTTCAGTGTTACTTGCCTTGAAGCAAGCATAAAAGGCATTTAGCTCATCTGGAAGGCTCACGTCACTTGGAAGCTCGCGTCTGGGTTACCTTTGCAGTCCGTAATAGTTTTCAAGCCCTGCCACATCTCATGAGCGTCAGAGCCGGTATAGTAGGATTCAATCTTAATCCTATATTGACACTTTGCTTGTTTGATGGTTCATCTGAGGGCATAGCGGGATTTCTTATAATCATCTGAATTAGTGTCCTGCTCCTTGAAAGCAGCAGCCCTAGCCTTTAGCTTGATGCAGATGTTGCCTGTAATCCATGGCTTCTGGGGACGACATCATCGGTGAGCTTATTGATGAAGCCGATGTCTGAGGTGGTACCCTCCTCAATGCCATTGGATGAATCCCGGAACATATTCCAGTCTGTGCTAGCAAAACAGTCAGGTAGTGTAGCATCCGCGGGATCTGACCACTTCCATATTGAGCGAGTCACTGGTACTTCCTGCTTTAGTTTTGGCTTGTAAGCAGGAATCAGGAGGATAGAATTTGCCAAATGGAGGGCGAGGGAGAGCTTTGTATGCATCTCTGTATGTGGAGTAAAGGTGGTCTAGAGGTTTTTTTCCTCTGGTTGCACATGTGACAGGCTAGTAAATTGTGTTAAAACTGATTTAAGTGTGCCTGCATTAAAGTCCCCGGCCACTAGGAGTGCCGCTTCTGGTTGAGCATTTACTTGTTTGCTTATGGCCTTATAGAGTTGGTTGAGTGCGATCTTAGTGCCAGCATCGGTCTGTGGTGGTAAATAGACTGCTACGAATAATATAGATGAGAACTCTCTTGGTTGATAGTGTGGTCTACAGCTTATCAGAAGGTACTCTACCTCAGGCGAGCAATACCTCAAGACTTCTTTAATATTAGACATCACGCCCCAGCTGTTATTGACAAAAAGACACACACCCCTACCCCTCGTTTTACCAGACGTAGTTTCTCTGTTCTGCCGGTGCATGGAAAATCCCACCAGCTCTATATTATCCGTGTCGTCATTCATCCACGACTCTGTTCTTAATGTTCCGTTTGTAGGATAATCGTAATCGTAGGTAATCAACGTTATTTTCAAATGATTGCATGTTAGCAGGTAGAATGGATGGCAGTGGGAGTTTACTCGCTCGCCTGCTGATTCCCAGAAGGCAGTCCAATCTGTGTCCTCTTTTCCTACGTCTTTTCTTCATGCAAATGACGGGGATTTGGGCCTGTTCCTTGGAGAGCAGTATATCCTTCTCGTCGGACTCGTTAGAGGAAAAATCTTCATCTTAATCGTTGTTCTGATGTCCAAAAGTTATTTTCGGTCATAAGAGATGGTAGCATCAACATTGTGTACAAACAACTCAAAAAAACTAACAAAACTAACAAAATAGCACAATTGGTTAGGAGCATGTAAAATGTCAGCCATCCTCTTCGGCGCCGTCCTTGCCCCAACAACAGTGAAGTACCTGAGGGAGCAGGGTGCACAGAATCAACAATGCATTTGTCACGGTATTCCTCCTCCTCTACAACCGAAGAGGAGGAGTAGTGATTGAACCAAGGCGCAGCGGGTTGTGATGACATAATTTTAATAAAACAAGACGGGAAAAACACGAAACGAAACCACTTGAAATAATTAACAAAATAACAAAACAAATGTAGAAAAACCTGAACTATACGAACTTACATATAACACTAAGAACGCACGAACAGGGAAAATAGACTACACAAAAGGAACGATGTACAAACAAACCGAACAGTCCCGTATGGTGCGACAAACACTGACACAGGAGACAACCACCCACAACGAACACTGTGAAACAACCTATCTAAATATGACTCTCAATTAGAGGAAACGCCAAACACCTGCCTCTAATTGAGAGCCATACCAGGCAACCCTTAAACCAACATAGAAACAGAAAACATAAATGCCCACCCAAACTCACGTCCTGACCAACTAACACATACAACAAACTAACAGAAATAGGTCAGGAACGTGACATAACCCCCCCCTTAAGGTGCGAACTCCGGGCGCACCAGCACAAAGTTTAGGGGAGGGTCTGGGTGGGCATCTGACCACGGTGGTGGCTCAGGCTCAGGACGAGGTCCCCACCCCACCATAGTCAATCCCAGCTTGCTAATCCCCCTCAGAATGACCACCCCTCTCTTCCACCCACCTAATATAGGCAACACAAAATAAAGGGACAGCTCCGGAACAAGGTAGCTCAGGACATAGAGGTAGGTGAGAATAGAGAGGTAGATAGAGGTAGCTCAGGATAGAGAGGTAGCTCAGGATAGAGGGGCAACTCCGGACTGAAAGGCAGCTCCGGACAGAGAGACAGCTCTGGACTGAGGGGCAGTTCTGGATTAATGGCCGCTCTGGGCTGAGGGGCAGCTCATGACTGGCTGACGGCTCTGGACGCTCATGGCTGGCTGACGGCTCTGGACGCTCATGGCTGGCTGACGGCTCTGGACGCTCATGGCTGGCTGACGGCTCTGGACGCTCATGGCTCGCTGACGGCTCTGGACGCTCATGGCTGGCTGGCGGCTCTGGCAGATCCTGTCTGGTTGGCGGCTCTGGCAGATCCTGTCTGGTTGGCGGCTCTGGCAGATCCTGTCTGGTTGGCGGCTCTGGCAGATCCTGACTGACGAATGGCTCTAGCGGCTCCTGACTGACTAACGGCTCTGACGGCTCAGGACAGACGGGCGGCTCTAATGGCTCGGGACAGACGGATGGCTCAGACGGCGCTGGGGAGACGGATGGCTCAGACGGCGCTGGGGAGACGGATGGCTCAGACGGCGCTGCGGAGACGGATGGCTCAGATGGCGCTGCGGAGACGGATGGCTCAGACTGATCCTGTCTAGCGGAAGGCCTTGGCTGCTCCTGTCTGGTGGAAGGCTCTAGCGGCTCCAGTCTGGCGGAAGGCTCTAGCGGCTCCAGTCTGGCGGAAGGCTCTGTAGGCTCATGGCAGACGGGCGGCTTTGCAGGCTCATGGCAGACGGGCGGCTTTGAAGGCTCAATACAGACGAGCAGTTCATGCGGCGCTTGGCAGACGGACAGTTCAGGCGCCGTTGGGCAGACGGCAGACTCTGGCCGGCTGAGACGCACTGTAGGCCTGGTGCGTGGTGCCGGAACTGGAGGCACCGGACTGGAGACACGCACTTCAAGCCTAGTGCGGGGAGCAGGGACAGGGCACACTGGACTCTCAAAGCGTACTATTTGCCTGGTGCGTGGTACCGGCACTGGGGGCACCGGGCTGAGTGCACGCACATCAAGACGAGTACGGGGAGAAGGAACAGTGTGTACAGGGCTCTGGAGACGCACAGGTGGCTTAGTGCGTGGTGCCGGAACTGGAGGCACTGGGCTGGAGACACGCACCATAGAGAGAGTGCGTGGAGGAGGAACAGGGCTCTGGAAACGCACTGGAAGCCTGGTGCGTGGTGTAGGCACTGGTGGTACTGGGCTGGGGCGGGGAGGTAGTGCCGGAAATACCGGACCATGCAAGCGTACTGGCTCCCTTGAGCATTGAGCCTGCCCAACCTTACCTGGTTGAATGCTCCCCGTCGCCCGACCAGTGCAGGGAGGTGGAATAACCCGCACCGGGCTATGTAGGCGAACCGGGGACACCATGCGTAAGGCTGGTGCCATGTAAGCCGGCCCGAGGAGACGTACTGGTGGCCAGATATGAAGGGCCGGCTTCATGACATTTGGCTCAATGCCCAATCTAGCCCTACCAGTGCGGGGAGGTGGAATAACCCGCACCGGGCTATGAACACGTACAGGAGACACCGTGCGCTCTACTGCGTAACACGGTGTCTGCCCGTACTCCCGCTCTCCACGGTTAGCCTGGGAAGTGGGCTCAGGTCTCCTACCTGCCCTTGGCCCACTACCTCTTAGCCCCCCTCCCAAGAAATGTTTGGGTAGTACTCACGGGATTTTCGGGCTTCCGTGCCAGACGCTTCCCCTCATAATGCCGGTTCCTCTCTCCAGTTTCCTCCGCTCTCCGAGCTGCCTCCAGCTGTTCCCATGGGCGGCGATTCACCTCCACTTTAGCCCATGGTCCTTTTCCTTCCATGATCTCCTCCCAAGACCATAAATCCTGCTTTGTGCGCTGTCCGTTCCTCCCGTTACACCGCTGCTTGGTTCTGGTTATTTGGTGGGTGGTTCTGTCACGGTATTCCTCCTCCTCTACAACCGAAGAGGAGGAGTAGTGATTGAACCAAGGCGCAGCGGGTTGTGATGACATAATTTTAATAAAACAAGACGAGAAAAACACGAAACGAAACCACTTGAAATAATTAACAAAATAACAAAACAAATGTAGAAAAACCTGAACTATACGAACTTACATATAACACTAAGAACGCACGAACAGGGAAAATAGACTACACAAAAGGAACGATGTACAAACAAACCGAACAGTCCCGTATGGTGCGACAAACACTGACACAGGAGACAACCACCCACAACGAACATTGTGAAACAACCTACCTAAATATGACTCTCAATTAGAGGAAACGCCAAACACCTGCCTCTAATTGAGAGCCATACCAGGCAACCCTTAAACCAACATAGAAACAGAAAACATAGAATGCCCACCCAAACTCACGTCCTGACCAACTAACACATACAACAAACTAACAGAAATAGGTCAGGAACGTGACAGCATTGTACCGGACTGTAATAACATCAAATAACGAGGTAGTTAAAGGACGTACGGTAACACACCTCTAGGTAAGAGGGCATTCCATCACGACACCATGTCTACTATCTACAGTTTGTTACCTCTGTCTACATCTAATCTTATCCGTGAGAGCTATGGTAAGGTATGGTATTAGACAATTCTACTTGATACAGCTTGGGTATAGTTGTACAGAAGAGTTTAGATATGGAACAAAGATATACTGCACTGTTTTTGGCATTTCTGAGAGCGGGTCAGTCTACTGTATAGGGTTAGGTGAAATTGAAACCAGGGCAAAGTTGGATTCTTGGGAATATTCTAAATATTGTGCCTGCTATTCGTAATCTGTTTGTTTGTTTGCTTATTTGTTTGTAGTGCTCTTTGTGGAAACTGTGTTTCTATGCAATAGGCAGCTGCACTTTATTAGAAGTCACAGGAATGTCCCATGGATATCTGTTTCTGTTTTGTGTGCCTCTAGACAGTCCTAACCACTACAGTGTGTGTACCTGTTTCCCCCGACACACAGGAATGGATGATATTAAAAGTAAATGAAAAGATGAAAACATAACTCCTTCCCATCGATAACTTATCTGATTTCATTCCATTGCAGACCGCAGAGCAATCTCCACTTCTATTACCAAACCTTAATGCTTTTAGAAGTGTACTTGAGATAAATGCTGAATCCACAATTAGTGTCCCATTTGATAGTTGGTTGAATTCATTATAAAATAATACTACAGCAGTTTGAGTGCAGAGTATACAGTTGCCTAGTAGGCCATATTGTATGTGTGCTAGTTTCCAAACAAACTGTGTTCCTATTTCCTGCTCAGGAGATTGTCCTATGGCTTCTTCCTGCACTAGGAAGTGTTGTGTCTACATGTGATGGTATCTGTGTGCATTAAGTATGGAATCTTTTGCCAGGACGATGAGGCAGCTGATAATCTATCAACAGATGTCACTGGGTTCAGAGGCTATTCTTTGATGTTCAATATATACAGTACCAGTCAAAAGTTTGGACACACCTATTCATTCAAGGGTTTTTCTTTATTTGTACTATTTTCTACATTGTAGAATAATAGTGAAGACATCAAAACTATGAAATAACACATATGGAATCATGTAGTAACCAAAAAAGTGTTAAACAAATCTAAATATATTTTATATTTTAGTTTCTTCAAAGTACCCACCCTTTGCCTTGATGACAACTTTGCACACTTTGCAGAATTTTTTTCGGACCCTTCCCCAGATCTGTGCCTCGACACAATCTTCGGACAATTCCTTCAACCTCATTGCTTGGTTTTTGTTCTGACATTCAGTGTCAACTGTGGGACCTTATATAGACAGGTGTGTGCCATTCCAAATCATGTCCAATCAATTGAATTTACCACAAATGGACTCCAATCTATTTGTAGAAACATCTCAAGGATGATGAATGGAAACAGGATGCACCTGAGCTCAATTTTGAGTCTCATAGCAACGGGTCTGAAAAACTTATGTAAATAAGGTATTTCTGTATTATTATTTTTTAAACTAGCAAACATTTTGAAGAACCTGTTTTCGCTTTGTCATTATGGGGTATTGTGAGTAGATTGCTGAGGATTTTGTATTTTATTTTATCCATTTTAGAAAAAGTCTGTAACCTAAAAAGTCAAGAGGTCTGAATCATTTCCGAAGGCACTGTATAATTTGGGAAGACAGTTTATTTTTTTGGTCTGAAAGAACAGTATTAATTAGCTTGTAAATTATTATTGTTGATAAATGAACATCATCAATATAATTTTTACTTCTTAGATCACAGTTTTTACTTGTCCCTCTATGCAAACCCAACTCAACTGGCTGCTCTACAGTGAGTTCAGATCACAGGACAATGCTAAGTCCTTCAGAGGGACTCTCGCTCTAAAAATAGCTATGTGTGTGTTGGTCTTTTCATGGGACAGGCACGGACCCCTCACGGTGCAGTTAGGTGTATATATGACTAATATACATTTTTGAAAGTGGAGTGTGTCAGATAGATAGCTAGGTCTCTCCCCCGCAGTAGGGTGCCCAGGCTTGTGGGACTGTATTGTGTGTGTGTGTGTGTGTGTGTGTGGGTGTGTGTGTGTGTGTGTGTGTGGGTGTGTGTTTGTGTGTGTGTTATACACAGCAGGAAGTATTCTAGGGCAAGGAGCTATAGCTCAACACTGACTGACACACACACACACACACACACACACACACACACACACACACACACACACACACACGCACACGCACACGCACACACGCACACACACAGTCTGGTCCTAGTTATGACAACATTTGTTATGATAACAAAGATTGAAAATGCATATCCTTTCAGTATGTCTCCATATGTATGGAAGACATAAATGTTACTGATTGCTTTATATAAAACATGTAATAGGAGAGCATATTAGATTTCCCCTCCATTCTGCCTTGTAGTGATTGTCTTTGTTAGCACCCACAGTTTTCACCTAGCACCTATATTTTCCACAGCTTGTTAACACCTATATTTTCCACTAAGTGTATTGCAATGGTGGAGAGGAGAGAGAGAGAGGAAGCGAGAGATAAAGAGCGAGAGAGGCAGAGGGAGAGGAAGAGCATGCATGTGTGTGTGTGTGTGTGTGTGTGTGTAGAACACGATAGTAGCACACAGCTCTCCGTGGTGTCGTTGTGTCCACCGTGTCTCCTTGTGTCCACCGTGTCTCCTGACCTTTCACTTCACTCCCTCCCCCATTCCTCTTCCCCCATTCCTCTTCCCCTATCCTTCCTCCCCTGTTCCTCTCCCCCTGCATTCCTCTTCACTGCAATCAGCTCCTCTGAATCCCCCTGCTTCCTTGCCAAGGCACATATAAGTCACAGGGTTGCCACACATACAGCCACACACACACACACACACAGATATGCAGAGACACACACTTACACCCACACACAAACACACACACCACACAGAGCATCTCCCCACACACTCCAGATACACATTTGTTCAGCTGGGAGCTGCTTAAGAAGCTCTCGTATCTTAAACGAAGCTCACACCTTCAACGACAACATTTCCTCACCACAAAGCTGAACCAGCTTCTATCTTCCACTCCATAGATTCTTCCCAGAAAAAGCACCCAGAAAGAGAAAACAGAGATGAAGAAACACAAAAGCAGAAGTTGAAGCAAGAAAACCTAAACTATAAACAGAACCCTGTTAAGATGGGAGGAGAGTGGAATATTCCCCCAGGATGGACATGTGTGCATTTACACTTACCACCTTTAAAGTCTAGGAAAAGGGATGAATAGGTAAATATGGCGGGAATTAAGAGTTGGGAGAGCTTTGCACTGAAGTGTGGCCTTGTGGTCACAGTGTCCGCCTTGAGAGTGGAAAGTTGGGAGTTTGATCTAGAGGGCTGCATCTCAGTCCGACAGAGATCATTGTGGTGCGGTCAGCATTTTTCATAATGCGGGTAGGAGCATTAGCCTACCTATTGTATTAAAAACACCTTTGTCGCATTATATGCACACACTCTCAGATTCACTGCTTCAAGTTCAGTAGCCTACCTCTCCTCTCCAAGTTGGGCGTGAGAGATCAAGTGTGCTTACAGTATGTGTGGTCTCAATGAAATAGAGCAGGCTGCATAGGCAGAGTTGGGCATGCAAGATCAGGTGAACGTTGTGTCTCAATTAGGCCTAAATAGAGTAGCCTAGGCTATAGCCTATGCAATGGGCGGAGAAGCACAGGACAGTTATCTTTCCAAGGAAATTAACTTCCTAAATTAGATTAGGTTATAGTTTACTACATTGCCTAGAAATAAATATTGGTCACCTACATTTGTCTCTGTCTGAAAACCGTTTTGCTCCTAAAAGGTTAGCTATAGGCAAAACATAGCTCAAAATAAAGTGCAAGTATTTGCTCTCTTTCCAACTCTGCTCTCTTCAAACTACATCTAGCCTTTTGGCTGATATAGCCCTGTAATATGATAGCCTAATATAATGGACCATGTGAGAATCTCTGGTAATTTAACCCATATATTTGTACATTTTGATATTACCTATAGAGCACAAAATAGCTGGCACAGTGGCTGGCAAGCGAGGCGGGTCATATACGCCTAAAGTAACATTAGGGGACTATAGGTGTGTTCCGGACCAGGTCTTGCGGGAGCGGGTGGGAGTCTGACAGAAAGCTAGAGGGCTGGTGCAGTATGAAAAGCTGCTAGTGTGGGCGGGATGAAGAAATCAGTCCCGTGCAGACCTGTAGTTCGATCCCTGTGACTGTAAAGTATGAACCCAATGGATCTCTGCTAGGCATTCAGAGTTAAGGAGATACAGTATATTGGGTTAAGGCCCTGTGATAGACTAGCGTTCTGTCCAGGTGGTGTATTTGTACATCAAGCTGCCTCACACTACAGAAACAAGAGAAAACCTCCAGCTAGTATGAGCCGTCCTAGCTCTCACAAGCCAAGGCTCGTGCAAAGGCCGTCTGCCGTTTTTATGAAAAAGTTTAAATTAAATCATTTTTAATCATCTTTAACCATTGGAAGTTCTGATAGCTAATGATTCCGCAACGAGGTTAGTTTTTTCGGCTGGTAACGCAAGTTTGTGTCTTGGATTCCTGAAGAGGAAAAAAAAGAATTGTAGCGGTTAGCCATCACGCTAACAGAGCAAGATAACGCTAGCAGTGCTAGAGTCAAAACACCAGTGGTATTTGAGTCTACGTCTGCGCTCAAATGCACTAGGTGCAAGATTATATCTACGCAAGAGGAGGAAAATAAGGTGGAACTGATACTGAACATAAATTCCTTGTCTGTTCTAAATGTATCATCATCAATCAGCATAGGGAAGAGATTATCTGGCTGCTAGCTCAGCTGTAGGATAAACAAGATGTGCTTTGAAGTACTTTGATGCAGCCCAGACACACAGAATTTCAGTTCTGAATGCCTCATACAACCAAGGGGTTGATAAGTCCACTGGACAGATGGTAAGCTCAACTCCGCGGCCAGTGGGAGACTGGACACTGGCATGGCGAAGGAGGTCGAGTGGGAGGCAGTCTGGTCAGCCTCCATATATCATAGAAGATCAGATCCAGCTATTGAACAGCTTTACCTCGCTGGAGGTGGACATACCTGCCCCGGGAGTTAGCTCTCATCCTGGGAGTACACCAACAGCCAGTTGCCATCCAGGGGCACACGCCACAGCTCAACCCATCGCTGACCAAAGGAAACAAGGTCTTGGGGCCTCCTCCATTTCTCTGAGGTTTCCGACGCCATCCGCTGCTACTGGTACATGAGCGGTGAGTCAGGCTGGCATGAGTCAAAGCCCCCCCCCCCCCCCCCGCCCCGCCCAAAGCAGGCCTCTTCTGTTCCCCTTCTTCCTTCCCCATCGGATTCCATCGCAACCACCATCGCCGTGGGCAGCTTGATGGTGAGAGATTTTGTCACCCAGGCGCCAGTGTCAAAGACATCAACTCCCTTCACCCCACAGATCTAGCCAACTACTCCAGTATTGGCACCATTGTCACTCACTTCAGATTTATTGACATTCGCTTTTGGCAATCTGAGTAACTGAAGAAGGACTACAACCTTCTCTTGAACAACTTTGTTTTTACAGGGAAGCAACAGACATGGAAATCGTATTATATCGCAGAGAAATAGAAGTGCAGGAAATGTAAGTAACCTAATCTACATTCCTTTAATGCTACGAGGGTACTGTCTGCAATACTCATACGCACTGTCAAGAGTAGTAGGCTAAGGCCCAGTTCTCTGTGACATTTTAGAGACACATTTGCATACACCCACGCACTCACTCATGAAGAAGTTTTACTTTCACACACAACCGGAGCACAAAGACGAATGAACATTAAGAGAGAATTGACATTGAAGAAGGAAAATAAGAAAATAAGTTAAATAAATCAATTGGGACTGGAATTTACCAAAATAATGTTTAATGGTTAAATATGTTAAATGTTAAAGTTTGAAAGTATGGGGAAATGTACAGTGGAAAATATTATTAAAGGGGGATTAGAGTAATGCAGTAAAGGAGATGACAATGTTAAAATCTTGTTTGCATTAAAGTATGATGAAAATAGACAATGTGTTTTAAGCCTATAGGAACAAGGCCGTAGGGTCTGTTAGGAGGTTGATAATGAAGGTTATAATGCTGAAATGTTGTAATGATGGGATGTTTAACATGTTGGGGAGTTATAAGTTAGGTTAGAGTGGGATTGTAATGGCGCTCAGTGGTGAATGGTAATATTAAAACATGTATGTTTCAAATGATAAGGTTAATAAAGTACATGAAGAATGCTAGCCTGCATTGGAAGTTGCCTGGTCAGAGCGGCTAGGAGGAGACATCCTGTCAAGGTGGGCATCCTGGGAGGAAAGGAGCGTTGTCCGCATTAGGTGTTAACCACTGTATGCGTCATCGGAGCAGGTGTCAGTCATGATGAGTTAGCAGATAGAAGAATGGAGGGTATAAAAGAGCTATGATTTTTGGGAGATGGGCACTCTCTTTGAGCTTGCTAGAAAAACCTGTCGACTGCTGAAAGAAGATTTTTGCTGTATCTTTTTAACCTAAAATATATTTTGGGACTTTTATTATACTTATATTTAGATTTTTATACTCAGTTAAAGTAAAACTCGAGGTCTCCCGGGTGGTGCAGTGGTCTAAGACACTGCATCCGCAGTGCTAGAGGCGTGACTACAGACCCAGGTTTGATCCCAGGCTGTGTTGCAGCCGGTTGCGACCGGGAGACCCATGATGCGGCGCACAATTGGCCCAGTGTCATCCGGGTTAGAGGAGAGTTTGGCCGGCTGGTGTTTCCTCCGACACATTGGTCCTCCGACACACAGCTGACTTCTGGGTTACGCGAGCAGTGTGTCAAGAAGCAGTGTGGCTTGGCAGGGTAGTGTTTTGGAGGACGCATGGCTCTTGACCTTTGCCTCTCCCGAGTCCATATGGGAGTTGCAGCTATGGGACAAGACTGTAACTGCCAATTGGATATCACGAAAAAAGGGGGGGAAACTATTACAATTCTAATCCTTAAGGTTACCTCATTGATAGAGGTTTGGTAAAAACATTGTTTGAGTTTTAGATGTCGTCTTAGAGACTGATCATCCTTAGGGGGAGCCAAAAAACAAAAAACATCGCCGATCCACCTTTCATTTTCCATTTGTTTTGTCTTCCCACACACCTGGTTCCAATTCCATAATTACATGAAGTGTATTTAACCCTCTGTTCCCCCCATGTCCTTGTCCGGAATTGCTTATTGTAAGTGTTTGTGCACGTTATGTCTGGCGTGCGAAGGGTTTTTGTTCCATTGTATATATTTATTGTTTTTTTGTTCACGGTGATTTATAATATTAAACTGCGCCGTGGTAACACAGTCTTTGCTCTCCTGCGCCTGACTCCTCTGCCGCCAGTACACACTCATTACAGACATGCTCGTGGTCAAGGCAGGCAGAAAGGTCAGGCAGGCAGGTGCAGAGTCCAGAAACAGGCAAGGGTCAGAACCGGGAGGGCTAGAAAAAGGACAATAGCAAAAAGCAGGAAAATGGAAAAACCGCTGATTTACTTAAAAAACATACAAGACGAACTGGCACAGAGACACAGGAAACACAGGGATAAATACACTGGGGAAAATAAGCGACACCTGGGGGGAGTGGAGACAATCACAGGGACAGGTGAAGCAGATCAGGGCGTGACATGTAATGTTTAAATTGTATGGGAAATAAATAGACTATAGGCCTAAAATTAGACAAAACATATCCTTGACTCTTTTTTTATTTATATATTTTCCATTAATATTTCTTCATGCAATTAATAATTTACAATAGTTAATGCACTATTTTTCAAGCATTTATTTATTCAGCATGTTTGCGCTTCTTGCAGGTTGATATGCATCTGATGCATATGCTGAAGGGGGTGTCCGGCAATGTTTACTAATGTGCATTTATATGCTGAAAGGCCAGGCGGATCTAGTGTTAAACCACCTGACCAATTCTTGAAACAATGAGACTTCCTAAACCTCTCTCAGATTATTACCAATCCCACAAGGTATGACAGAAAACACCTAGAAAAGGCAACTCTTTGATGTTATCCTCACAAATAATCCTGACAGGTATCAGTCTGATGTTTTCTGTAATGACCTTAGTGATCACTGTTTTACGGCCTGTGTTCGTAATGGCTGCCCAGTTAAACAACCTGTCCTGATTTGTCATAGACGCTTCCTTAAAAACTTTATACGAATTTTTTGAAGATAAATACACAACGCAGAGGATGAGAAGACTAAAAACTAGAGTACTAATGGTCAATAGGGAATTGTAAATAGGAGTTGGGTCTCAGTTCAACAGCTGTTTAGAATCTGTGGAATGTCACTCCTGAACTCAGAGCTACGTGTGCTACGTTCTGTACATTTAGTAGGGAGCAGGATACTTGTTATTTGGCCATTGGCCAAGTTGTACTGCAAGGACTTCTGTTTGGTCAATATCAGGCTAGATTGGGCGGGGGTTATAAATGACATCCTGTTCCTTTGTTCAGTGGAGAAAAGCTGAGGACAGGGGAGACTGAACATCTACCTACCTCCCAGCATAACATCTTGATTTGTCCTTCTCAAATAAACCTATTTTTTCCCCCCTGATTTGCTTTGGAGTTTGTGTTATTGAAGGATAACATCAATTGCTAACAACTTTAATGAGCAAGCTTTCATTCATGACCTACCCTCTGTGATTTGGTATAGAATCAGCTTGATACATTCTGTTGAAGACGCTAGGACACTCTTTTTTATATTTTCAGTGGTATTTTTAACAAGCACGCCTCCATAAAGAAAATGAGAATTTAAAACAGGTTCAGTGCCTGGTTTGACCGTGATCTGGCAGTTAATCCACCTCAATAACACCATTTGGCGAAAGGCTTGCCACACAAATAGTCAGGCTGACTGGGTGAAGTTCAGGCAAATGAAAAAAAGTGCCCTCAGGGTATCCGGAAGGCCAAAGTTAGTTAATTTAAGGAGCAGTTCTATCCCTGTGGGTCTAACCCCAAGAAGTTCTGGAAAACGGTGAAAGTCCTGGAGAATAAACCCTCCTCCTCACAGCTGCCCATGTCCCTTAATGTTGATGATGTGGTTGTTGCTGACAAGAAGCACATGGCTGAGGTCTTTAATCACCACTTCATTAAGTCAGGATTCCTATTTGACTTAGTCATGCATTCTTGCCCGTTCAACACTTCCTCATCTCCCAGCCCTTCTAATGCGATTAGCCCTCTTTTCCCCCTGCCCCGTTACACAGCTTCTCCCTGCAGGCTGTCACTGAGTCTAAGGTACTAGAGGAGCTCCTTAAACTTGACCCCCAAAAACATCTGGGTCAGATGGTTTAGATCCTTTCTTCTTTAAGGTTGCTGCCCCTTCATCAAATGTAGAGCTTATACCGCAACAGTTTGTGGCATATGGTGGTAAACTGCGTAATTCTGTCCTCGCGCCACACTATCACAAGGGGGAGATAGAACACTGATCTATCAGTAGTCTAAACGGTGGTCAAATTTGGGGATTTTTCACATCTAGACGAGCTATTAGACTATCCTTTGGTAAATGAATGGAGGTGTGCATGTTTCTATCTGAGAGTCTCTCTTCTCTGGCACTAGTGTCCTGCATCAGGCAACAACAACAAAAATAGCTGGTGGGTGTTGAGATAGAACTTGGGTAAATACAATGACGGAATTATACATATCATGTGGACTGACATTTTCGAAAAATAAACATGGTGGGCTTTTGGTTTCTCTCCCTCTAAAAACATAAATAATTATAAATAACAAACTGGCTTTATTTACCACAGTGTGAAAGAGTGATACCCCTTTAAAGTGAGTTTCTGAAACATGGAGTCCTTCTTTGCTGTTGTGAAGAAGAAACTGAATGAAAGAGAGTCCAGCGAGGATAAGGAGGGGGAAAAAGTTGCCCATATTTTGAAGACCTGAGTTACTTAATTATTTTATTTATGAAATGTACTAGTTCATTTAGGCAATTTAATATCTTTGTTTTGACTTGGCCTATTTAGTAGGTTATTTTGCAGCATGAAGCTATATTTGTCAGCATAAAGCTGAGTGACTCAGTCATTCGTGGCTTTGGATCAAAATAAATCATTACATTAAAGAAATGTTTGGACCAAGTTAATCTGCTCATGTTGTGTGTGTGTGTGTGTGTGTGTGTGTGTGTGTGTGTGTGTGTGTGTGTGTATATGTTCAATTATCTGTGACATTGTGGTTACAATGAAGAATGGAAACGAAATAAATCAAATACATCTGATTCATAATGAATAATCAGATGTGTGTTGCAAGCTTGTCATTTGTCCTTTTTTTGTATTATTGTATGATTTTTTTGTTCTTTTTAGACAATACAAAACTTGCACCTACAAATGTCAACTACATCACACCTTCCCAGACCCACACCTCAATCTCCACCACATTACATATACATTTTAGTCATTTAGCAGATGCTCTTATCCAGAGCAACTTACAGTGGTGAGTGCATACATTTTCATACTGCTACCCTGTGGGAATTGAACCCACCACCCTGGCCTTGTAAGCACCATGCTCTACATACCGAGCTACACAGGTCACAAGGGCTCAAACTGCATAATTTTGTTTCTCTCCATCACCCACGCACTTTCAACATTTGGATGATAAAGCATTTAAAAGCTGACATTGGATTGATTTTCAGTTTTTAAGTATATGCTTTCTTGAGATAATTGATGAGAAAAGTATCATCCAACCCCATTGGGAATCTCATTGCATCCTTATATGTCATGTCTTGAAATATGCAGACAGACGGATTAAAAGTTCATTTCCATTGTAATACTTCTGACAGCCAACTTTCTAACACCGTCCATAACTTTTGGACCTTATAAAATTCCCAGAAGGCATGGATTATTTTAACCTGAACCTGGTAATCAAATTTAATTTGCTGCAGGCCTAAAACCTATGGGTGAAACCTTCTGAATGAATGATTATATTGAAGATAGAAGCCACCTCTTAATAAATGTTTTAGTTGCGAGAGCTCCGAGACCCATTACCCAACAGCTTGGCTAGGTGTGATAAAAATCCCCCACAGCTTAGACGACCGATAGATGCTGCGGTCAGAGTTGAGTCCTATTGTAACGTGGCAAACTTGCAATGAATTCGAGGCTTAAGTCCTCTAAAGTTGTACATTTGTTAATCAATATCACAGACCTGATTTGCCCTAACAAAAAATGCATCAACCCTTACAAATATATATTGTAGCAAGAGGAAGGAAACGGTATATGGTGAAGACAATCAGAAAGAATGTGTCTGTAACCCTGCATTATAATAGAACTTATTTTGAACGAAAGCCAGGAATTAGTGAGTCACTCAGCCCTATGCCTGGGGTCCTGCTTCTGCAGCCTATTTGAGTGTTTGTTTAATATCCTACTGATTCTGTGATCACCAAGCCGGGAAATGTTGGATAAAGAAATTTGCTATGCTGTATTAAAGAATTTACAATATTGTTTCATTAGAACAGACTCTCTGGTATTACTTCTAATTTATTTAGTGTTGTTTACACTGTTCCAAACGGGCAGAACAATTATATTGTAATGTAACAGCACCTGTTTGTCATGCAACATTTCACCTATTTCACATGATATGCCAAAAATACTTATATCCACTAGGCTAAATAGTCAAATTTTTCCTTTCGATTATTTAATTAACCTATATCATGTTATTTCAAGTTATCCCTTTGGAGCACATGCAAAAGCGATTTGGAGTTGTTGAGCTGGAGACAAAATGTATTACAATTTAATTTGAATGAACGGAATGAGGAGGATGAAGAAGAAAATAGGTGATTGAATAGAGTAAGAATTGCTCTTCGTCTGTCCCGCATGCACACAAATAAAAAGTATATATTTTTTGTTTCACATCAATGTCGCTCTTGCTGCTGGTGATTCTCTGATCCACCTCTACACAGATGACACCATTCTGTATACATCTTGCCCTTCTTTGGACACTGTGTTATTAACTAACCTCCAGACGAGCTTCAATGCCATACAACTCTCCTTCCGTGGCCTCCAACTGCTCTTAAATGCAAGTAAAACTAAATGCATGCTCTTCAACCGATCGCTGCCTGCACCTGCCCACCCGTCCAGCATCAATACTCTGGATGGCTCTGACTTAGAATATGTGGACAACTACAATACCTAGGTGTCTGGTTAGACTGTAAACTCTCCTTCCAGACTCACATTAAGCATCTCCAATCCAAAATGTAATCTAGAATCGGCTTCCTATTTCGCAACAAAGCATCCTTCACTCATGCTGCCAAACAAACATACCCTTGTAAAACTGACCATCCTACCAATTCTTGACTTCGGCGATGTCATTTACAAAATAGTCTCCAACACTCTACTCAGCGAATTGGATGCAGTCTATCACAGTGCCATCCGTTTTGTCACCAAAGCCCCATATAGTACCCACCACTGCGACCTGTATACTCTCGTTGGCTGGCCCTTGCTACATATTCGTTGCCAAACTCACTGACTCCAGGTTATCTTTAAGTCTCTGCTAGGTAAAGCCCCGCCTTATCTCAGCTCACTGGTCACCATAGCAGCACCCACCTGTAGCACGCGCTCCAGCAGGTATATTTCACTGGTCACCCCCAAAGCCAATTCCTCCTTTGGCCGCTTTTCCTTCCAGTTTTCTGTTGCCAATGACTGTAACAAATTGCAAAAAAAAAATAGCCCATCTGTAGATAGCCCATGCAACTACCTCATCCCCATATTGTTATTTAATTGTTTTGCTTCTTTGCACCCTAGTATCTCAACTTGCACATTCATCTTCTGCACACCTATCACTCCAGTGTTAATTGATAAATTGTAATTACTTCGCCACTGCGGCCTATTTATTGCCTTACCTCCCTAATCTTACCTCATTTGCACACACTGTATATATATTTTTTCTATTGTGTTATTGACTGTACGTTTGTTTATTCCATGTGTAACTCTGTGTTGTTGTTTGTGTCGCACTGCTTTGCTTTATCTTGGCCAGGTCACAGTTGTAAATGAGAACTTGTTCTCAACTGGCCTACCTGGTTAAATAAAGTTTATTTATTTATTTTTTAACAATTAACATGTTTTCCAGACCTAAGCTATTTAATGTATGTGTTTTATTTATTAAATGTACTTGTGGAATGTTACCGAGTAGAAAACAACAATAGAAAGAAGCATCTGGTGGCAGAGAGTCAGGCTGAGAATGGAGTGAATATGCACTCTTCTTTCTGTAAGTACGCAACAATGCTGTGGGCCAGGTGTAAATGTTCTAGCAATAAACTGGAATACAAAAGAAGCCATCCAGCCTTGATGGGCTATCAGCAGTACAATAGACACTTGCAGAGTTCAGAGACTTTACATTTATTAATGGGTGTTTGTGAGGCATGTCACTTCACCCATCACTTTGCATAACCCCACCACATACACTGTTTTCTAAGTACATCTGGATTTTTCATTTGATTTAACCTTTATTTAACTAGGCAAGTCAGTTAACTAGGCAAGTCAGTTAAGAACAAATTCAAATTCATCATTTACAATGATGGCCCACCCCGGCCAAACCCGGACGACGCTGAGACAATTGCTCGCCGCCCTATGGGACTCCCAATCACAGCCAGTGGTGATACAGCCTGAAATCAAACCAGGGTCTGTAGTGATGCCTCTAGCACTGAGACTCAGTGCCTTAGACCGCTGCACCACTCGGGAGCCCCATAACAAATTACTAAGGGAATTATATCACTGAATGACAAAAATATTGAAATAAAGTAGGCTAATGCAATTGAACGCATCACATGCCCTCTGATGGTCAAATTAGCATCAATGGCAACAATGGCTGACAGTAAAATGTGACTCACCGCCTGGATTCGGGCTTAGGTAGCAAAATTTGAAATTGTGTTTTTTACATTGGATAAAAGTAGAGACTCAGAGCTACAAAATGGTATATCATACACTGCATTTGAGGAACAATGGGAAAGTAATTGAAAGTTGATCAGCTTGTAAACTCACTTTTGAGAAAATCACTTTTGAATGTTTTGGTATTTAGTGAAGAGCTCTGCTTTGTCTACACCCATTCAGCATGGTTCACACCCTCTTAAGCTTAAGCCTCACCCATCTCGTTTCGCTCTCTGAGCATTCAGAACGCACACTTGACACTCTGGCCAATGATTTGTTTACGTATGGATAGCATGAAAACAGCCTAACCAGCTCCGCTGGCAACAATTTCATTACTCTTTTTTTGCAGACGTTTACTGACACCGGCCATATTCAATGGGTGTTGTACACTTTAGCTTAAGACATGTAGCTAGCTAGCTAGGTAAACAATGAACCTAGCTAGGTAAACAAAGTGTACGATAACACACATCCCGTAATGTTAGCTAACGAACCAGCCAGCTAACTTTAGCTAGTTAAACAACAATGAACACAGTGCCAAATCATGTTGTTACTACTCTGCATGAATATGCTGGGAGCTAACCAACCAGGTTCAATGTTAGATAGCTAACATTAGGCTCTAACTAGAAAAGCAAATGGCTCTGGGATACGAATAATAACGTCAGCTATGGAGCCAGCCAGCTAATGTTAGCTTGCTAGTTAACAGTACACTTTAGCTTAAGACATGTAGCTATCTAGCTAGGTAAACAATGAACCTAGCTAGGTAAACAACGTTTAAGATCACACACGTCACGTAACGTTAGCTAACGAGCCAGCCAGCTAACATTAGCTAGTTAAACAACAATGAACACAGTGCCAATTCATGTCGTATCCCAGAGCAAACGGCTAGCTAGCTAACAGTACACTTGAGCTTGAAATGAAACAACTTTCTGTAAAAAATTGAAATGTGTAATATATGAAAATGTAGCTAGCTAACTCTAGATTATCTTTCCTATATACATCAATATGCATGATGGATGCATCTCCCTGTCACGAATGCCATGCCACAGTTGCCCTTACTTAGAAGATTTAATCAGGAGACATGTGTTTTCTCCTTCTCTTTAGCTATCGTACTCTAATTCCGTTGATTTCAAAACTTGATCCTCCAGAAAGTGGAGAGCAACACTTATGCAGCTCCACTACACAATGCATTTAAAAAATGCTGCGTTCGACAGGATTACCAACACACTGACCAGCTCAAATAGACAGGAGAATTCTATATGGCAGACCAATCCGAACTCTTCTCTCAGCATGTCCAGCCCACTCATTATCTCAGCCAATCATGGTTAGTGGGAAGGTTGCTGGCTTTTTCTGTGGCTTAACCAACAGGGCTCGTAATTTAACAGGTTTATTCGTATTTGCAGATGGCATACAAGTTTGTTATTAAGACACATGAAACTTCATGTGTTTATAAGGCATTTCTGCCCCCAAAAAAAGGCATTTTGATCATTTAAAAAATTTATGTTCAAATGGCTCTCCTGTGAAGTCATGACTTGCGACATACGCCTAGTTTCCTGAATCGGGGATCCACTGATCCACTGTATCATTGCCAAGGCTATCTCTCACCCTTTTAACCCATATTTCCTCTCTGGGGAGGTTTCCAGTGCTTGGAAGGCATCCACGGTGCATCCTCTATTTAAAAGGGGAGATCAAGCGGATCCTAACTGTTATAGGCCAATATATATCTTTCTCTGTGTATCAAAAGTGTTGGAAAAACTTGTCAATAAGCAACTGACCTGCTTTATTGATGTCTATAGTAATCTCTCTGATATGCAATCTGGTTTCCGCTCAGGTTATGGATGTGTCACTGCAACCTTAAAGATCCTAAATGACATCACCACTGCCCTGTCACGACTTCCGCCAAAGTTGGCTCCCCTGCCTGTTCGGGCGGTGCTCGGCGGTCGTCGTCACCGTCCTACTAGCCGCCACCGATCCCTTTTTCGTTTGTCTGTTTGTTTTGTCTTATTAGTTGCACCTGTGGTTTTGTTTTCATGAATGAGCTTCCCTATATTTAGGAGTTTGACCCGCCCTTGTTTTGTGCGGGATTGTCTTTTGGTTACGTGTGTGTGTTTTGGGTATTCAAGTGTTTCTCTGCGCCCTGGATGTTTGGGCTTATCTATTTTTGTGAATAAGTAAAAATAAATATTTTTTCCCAAGCGGCTCTCTCTCTGCGTCTGATTCTTTCACCCACCTAGTCCCGCGTGACATGCCCTTTATTCTAAGCAATGTTGTGCTGTTATTTTTATTGATTTGGCCAAAGCTTTTGATATGGTAGACCATTTCATTTTTGTGGGTGGGCTTAGGAATAGTGGTGTCTCTGAGGGGTGTTTGGCCTGGTTTGCTAACATCCTCTCTCATAGAGTGCAGTGTGTAAAGCCGGAACATCTGATGTCTCAGCCACTTCCTGTCAACCAAGGGAGTACACCAAGGCTCAATTCTAGTTCCTACACTCTTCTCAATTTACATCAGCAACATAGCGCAGGCAGTAGGAAGCGCTCTCATCCATTTATATGCAGATGATACAGTCTTATACTAAAAAAACACTCAAACTACATTAAAATAACCTGGAGTCCAATCAATGAGACGAGATCGGAAATGTTGGTTAGAGATGCCTAGCCCTATAAAAAACACTCACAAGTTAACTATTCACAAGAAGCATTGCCTGATGTGAACCATGCCTCGAACAAAAGAGATCTCAGAGACCTAAGATTAAGAGTTGTTGACTTTCATAAAGCTGGAAAGGGTTACAAAAGTATCTCTAAAAGTCTTGATTATCATCAGTCCACAGTAAGACAAATTGTCTATAAATGGAGAAAGTTCAGCACTGTTTCTACTCTCCCTAGGAGTGACCATAAGGGAAAGATGACTGTAAGAGCACAGCGCAGAATGCTCAATGTTAAGAAGAATCCTAGAGTGTCAGCTAAAGACTTATAGAAATCTCTGGAACATGCTAACATCTCTGTTGATGAGTCTATGATACGTAAAACACTAAACAAGAATGGTGTTCATGGGAGTACACCACGGAAGAAGCCACTGCTGTCCAAAACATCTGAAAGTGGACCTGGATTTTCCACAGCGCTACTGGCAAAATATTCTGTGGACAGATGAAACTACAGTTGAGTTATTTGGAAGGAACACACAACACTATGTGTGGAGAAAAAAAGGCACAGCACACCTACATCAAAACCTCATCCCAACTGTAAAGTATGGTGGAGGGAGCATCATGGTTTGGGGCAGCTTTGCTGCCTCAGGACCTGGACAGCTTTCTATCATCAATGGAAAAACGAATTCCCAAGTTTATCAAGACATTTTGCAGGAGAATGCAACATGTCTGCCAATTGAAGCACAACAGAAGTTGAGAGATGCAACAGGACAACGACCCAAAACACAGAAGTAAATCAACAGAATGGCTTCAAAAAAATATATACGCCTTCTGGAGTGACCCAATCACAGTCCTGACCTCAACCCAATTGAGTTGCTGTGGCAGGACATCAAGGGAGCGGTTCACACCAGACATCCCAAGAATATTGCTGAACTGAAACAGTTTTGTAAAGTGGAATGGTCCAAAATTCTTCTTGACAGTTGTGCAGGTCAGATCCGCAACTACAGAAAACATTTGGTTGAGGTTATTGCTGCCATAGTAGGGTCAACCAGTTATTAAATCCAAGGGTTCACATACTTTTCCCACCCTGCACTGTGAATGTTTATACCGTGTATTCAATATAGAAATTAAAATGTATAATTGTTTGTGTGTTATTAGTTTAAACAGACTGTGTTTGTCTATTGTTGTGACTTAGATGAAGATCAGATCAAATTGAATTCCAAAGGGTTCACATACTTGTTCTTGCCACTGTATTGTTGTCTCTACCTTTTTGCCTTTCGTGCTGTTGTCTGTACTTAACAATGTTTGTAAAAATGTTGTGCTGCTACCATGTTGTGTTGCTACCATGCTGTGTTGTCATGTGTCGCTGTCATGCTGTGTTGTTGTCTTAGGTCTCTCTTCTACAAGGCACTAAACACAAAGTGTTATGTTTGGGGCCAATCCAATATAACACATTACTGAGTGCCACTCTCCATATTTTCAAGCATAGTGTGTATGTGTATGCTTGTAATCATTAAGGAATCAGAAGTTTTTCAGGATAAAAAAGAAACCTGGAGCTAAGCACAGGCAAACTCCTAGAGGAAAGCCTGGTTCAGTCACTGGGAGATTAATTCACCTTTCAGCAGGACAATAACCCAAAAAGGGCAACATCTACCCTGGAGTTGCTTATCAAGAAGACTAAATGTTCCTGAGTGGCAGAGTTACAGTTTTGACTTAAATCTGCTTGAAAATATACTGCAAGACTGGAAAACGGTTGTCTAGCAATGATCGAGTTTGAACAATTTTCAAAAGAATATTGGGCAAATATTATACAATCCAGGTGTGCAAAGCTCTTAGAGACCAGAAACACTCCCAGCTGTAATCCCGGCAAAAGGCGATTCTAACATGTATTGAATCAAGTGTGTGAATACTTATGTAAATTGTATATTTCTATATTTCATTTTCAATAAGTGTGTAAACATTTCTAAAAACATGTTTTCACTTTGTCATTTAAGGATATTGTGTGTATATGGGTGAGTTTTTGTTATTGTTTATTAATTCATTTTGAATTCAGGCTTTAACACAACAAAATCTGGAATAAGTCAAAGTGTATGAACAATTTCTCAATTTCTCAGATGAACCCCTGTCCATCGATCAGTTCCCCCCTTTTCCCTCCTCTTGCATGGAAATCACCTGTCACACAGCCATATATAAAAACCCAGGTAGAGTAGCACTGATAGTCTGCTAGCCAATAGGATCCAAACTCGGGTCAGGTTTGAGCAGTCCCGGCCACAAGGGCTAACCGTGATGTGGATAAAAACTTGAATCCAAACGCTAACTCAAACAATACGAAGACATAGATTAGACTAAAAACAGACTAAAACAAACTATGAATTCACATGCCAAACCAATCAAAAAACACCAGCCTTCCCTCCAACCGGACGTGATGTAGTCTACATTACAGTAAAGCACAAGAAGTTGCCATGGGAACAAATATGTTTGGGGAGATGTGCGATAACATCAGGGGAATTGCCCAAACTACGCATGGACCTCCTATGTCATAGTCTGTTTACTAGACCTATCTCACAGGCTGACCTCGCCATAGTTACACACAACAACACACCTCTTTCACTCCATCAGACATACATTACATCACTATAAATAGGTTCACTGTTTTTCATTTCTATAAATGACCAGACATGTGGAGATAATGCCCCAATAAGACCAAGACCAGAACCTCTTCTCCTACCTCACAGGCTGTTGTTGTGCATGGTGCGCTGTGACGGCGTGTGTGTGAGCACGAAACTCTCCGTGCACTGCTGGCTGCTAGAGGACAGCGACCTCCTGGGCGAGCGCTGGAACCGGTTCCTCCGGTTGAAGTAGCTGCCCGCCGTGCAGGTACGTTGCCGCTTCCGCAGGTACTCCTTGTAGTTCTTGGTGAGCAGCGTGTAGAGGAAAGGGTTGATGCAGCTGTTGGAGTAGGTGAGGCAGGTGGTCAAGTAGTTGATGTTGCGCTTGGCCTTGGTGGAGAGGTCGATGGAGGGGTGGAACTGACCCAGGAGCTGCCAGATCCAGAAGGGCAGGAAACAGGCCCAGAACAGCAGGACGATGGTAAAGATCAGGTAGAGGACCTGGAGAATAGAGAAATACAAGATGGAGTTAGAACTAGCTCAGATAGAGGACCTGTTGGACAGGGATTTACAAGATTACAGCAAACAATCACATTCACTTGTTTTACCAAAGGATATTCCTTTGGCATATCTAAATGATGGATAGGCAGGGAGATAGTTAGATAGTTTGAGAGATAGTTTGATTGACTGACCTTCTGATTTGGTAGTTTCTTGGTTTGTTTGAAGGTTTCTGTCTGAGAGATCCAGTAGGTGCGAGCCAGCCCGATGTAGAGAAAGCCAATGATCATCCCCGGAGCCACGATGCTGGTACAGAACAGGAAAGTGATGTACACCTTATAGGACAGCGGAGAGATGGTCGGCTGGCACATGGCCTTGCTACCTACCATCATCATCTGAATCCTGAGGATCATGGGTAAAGTAAGGACCAGGGAAGCCACCCATACAAGCACCGCAATGGCTTTGCGGTAGCTCTTGGACCGTTTGACTGTGTCCAGCGGTTTCAGCACGGCAAAGTACCTCTCCGTGCTCATGATGGTCAGCGTAAAAATGCTGGCGTGCATCGTCAGGAAATCCATACTGATCAGAATCCTGCACCCCGCATCGCCGAAATACCAACCTTTCAGGAAGTACGTGCAGACAACAAACGGGATGGTCAACAGATAGAGCAGATCCGCCAAGGCTAGGTTGATGATGTAAATATACATGGACGCTGCGGAACGCATGGAGTGACACATGACCACGAGGGTGTAGATGTTTCCGGAAACGCCGACCAGACACATGAGGGAGAGTATACAGCCTATGGTGAAGGTGGCGGCTGTGTTTTCGGGAGAGGAAGGGGCAGAGTCAAAAGGCGGGTCAGTGGCGTTGGGGATCCGCTCCACCAGGACCAGCAGGGGTTTCATGGATACAGTGGTCATCGCTATGGAGGGGGAGCGGGGCATGGGAGAGCAGAGAGAGATAAGCAAGGGAAATGTTATCAATCATTATTATTCAATTATATCTATTATTTGCATTTCTGAAGCAACAACAGATGTTTCATGTATATTATGGTGATTTTAGGTTATGGGAAGAAAGGAATTGGAAATACAGTGCCTTCAGAAAGTATTCATAACCCTTGGTTTATTCAACATTTTGTTGTTTAACAGCCTAAATTCAAAATGGATTAAATAAATAATTATTCCACCCATCTACACACAATACGCCATAATAACAAAGTGAAAACATGTTTTTAGAAATGTTTGCACTGTCACACCCTGGCCTTAGTTATCTTTGTTTCCTTTATTATGTTTGTTAGGTCAGGGTGTGACATGCCGAAGGTTTGTGTTTGGGTGGTTATATGGTTAAGGGGTTGTTGGGTTTTGTGTGTGTGGTTTTGTGTTGAGTGAGTATGTCTAGGTATGTCTATGGTTTAGTGAGGGTTTCTAGGTATGTCTATGGTTGCCTGAGTGGTTTCTCAATCAGAGACAGGTGTCTTTCATTTGTCTCTGATTGGGAGCCATATTTTAGGCGGCCATAGGCATCATGTGTTTGTTGGGTCATTGATTTTGTCATTGTCTTAGTCTGTGTCTAGGTCTGTTTCAAGTTGGCATGTTTTGCATTTAGTCGGTTTTGGTTTCACGGTCTTGGATTTGTTGTTTTGCTTCGTTTGGTCATCTCCTTAAATAAAGAGAAGATGCATTATTTACACGCTGCGCCTTGGTCCTATCTCTCTCCCATGGACGATCGTGACAGAATGACCCAACCATTCAGGACCAAGCAGTGTGAAAGGAGGGAACCAGAGCCAGTGGTTCGGAGATTGGAGGTGAGCAATGGGAAGGATACAGAGACTGTTAAGGATTTATTGAGGAGTTTGGAGGAGAGTGAAAAGAGGGACCTGCTGTGTTGGTGCGTGAGGCACGACATCCACCCGACAGAGAGTGTGCGGGAGGTGATGTTACCTGAGTCAGTTCTCCATGCTCGTCCTGAGTTGCGTGCTAACCGTCTGGGAATGACAGTCCCACGAACCAGGACTCCTGTGTGCATTCCTAGTCCTACACCTCCTGTAACTCCTTCCCGCTCCAGCCCGGTACCACCAGTTCCGGCACCACGCCCCAGGATTCCAGGGTGTCTCCAGAGCCCTGTTCGCATTGTTGCTTCTCCCCGCACTCGCCCTGAGGTGCGTGTCCTCATCCCGGTACCACCTGTGCTGGTACCACGCACTAGGCCTATAGTGCGCTTTGAGAGCCCAGTGTGTCCTGTTGCTGCTCCCCGCACTAGCCCTGAGATGTGTGGCTCCAGCCCGGTACCACCAGTTCCGGCACCACGCACTAGGCCTAATGTGCGTATCCAGGGTCTAGTATGCCCTGTTCCTTCTCCCCGCACTAGCCTTCAGGTGCGTGTCCCTAGCCCGGTACCACCAGTTCCGGCACCACGCACCAGGCCTATAGTGCGTCTCAGCCGGCCAGAGCTGCCAGTCTGCCCCGAGCTGCCAGTCTGCCCCGAGCTGCCAGTCTGCCCCGAGCTGCCAGTCTGCCCCGAGTCGTCAGAGCTGCCAGTCTGCCCCGAGTCGTCAGAGCTGCCAGTCTGCCCCGAGTCGTCAGAGCTGCCAGTCTGCCCCGAGTCGTCAGAGCTGCCAGTCTGCCCCGAGTCGTCAGAGCTGCCAGTCTGCCCCGAGCCGTCAGAGCTGCCAGTCTGCCCCGAGCTGCCAGTCTGCCCCGAGCTGCCAGTCTGCCCCGAGCCGTCAGAGCTGCCAGTCTGCCCCGAGCCGTCAGAGCTGCCAGTCTGCCCCGAGCCGTCAGAGCTGCCAGTCTGCCCCGAGCCGTCAGAGCTGCCAGTCTGCCCCGAGCCGTCAGAGCTGCCAGTCTGCCCCGAGCCGTCAGAGCTGCCAGTCTGCCCCGAGCCGTCAGAGCTGCCAGTCTGCCCCGAGCCGTCAGAGCTGCCAGTCTGCCCCGAGCCGTCAGAGCTGCCAGTCTGCCCCGAGCCGTCAGAGCTGCCAGTCTGCCCCGAGCCGCCAGTCTGCCCCGAGCCGTCAGAGCTGCCAGTCTGCCCCGAGCCGTCAGAGCTGCCAGTCTGCCCCGAGCTGCCAGTCTGCCCCGAGCTGCCAGTCTGCCCCGAGCCGTCAGAGCTGCCAGTCTGCCCCGAGCTGCCAGTCTGCCCCGAGCCGTCAGAGCTGCCAGTCTGCCCCGAGCCGTCAGAGCTGCCAGTCTGCCCCGAGCCGTCAGAGCTGCCAGTCTGCCCCGAGCCGTCAGAGCTGCCAGTCTGCCCCGAGCCGTCAGAGCTGCCAGTCTGCCCCGAGCCGTCAGAGCTGCCAGTCTGCCCCGAGCCGTCAGAGCTGCCAGTCTGCCCCGAGCCGTCAGAGCTGCCAGTCTGCCCCGAGCCGTCAGAGCTGCCAGTCTGCCCCGAGCCGTCAGAGCTGCCAGTCTGCCCCGAGCCGTCAGAGCTGCCAGTCTGCCCCGAGCCGTCAGAGCTGCCAGTCTGCCCCGAGCTGCCAGTCTGCCCCGAGCTGCCAGTCTGCCCCGAGCTGCCAGTCTGCCCCGAGCTGCCAGTCTGCCCCGAGCTGCCAGTCTGCCCCGAGCCGTCAGAGCTGCCAGTCTGCCCCGAGCCGTCAGAGCTGCCAGTCTGCCCCGAGCCGTCAGAGCTGCCAGTCTGCCCCGAGCCGTCAGAGCTGCCAGTCTGCCCCGCGCCGTCTGAGCTGCCAGTCTGCCCCGCGCCATCTGAGCCATCCGTCTACCCAGCGCCATCTGAGCCATCCGTCTGCCACGAGCCATTAGAGTCGCCCGCCAGCCATGATCAGCCAGAGTCGCCCGCCAGCCATGATCGGCTGAATCCGCCATTCAGCCAGGATCTACCAGAGACACCGAAGCGGAGATCGACTATGGTGGAGTGGGGGCCACGTCCTGCACCCGAGCCGCCGCCATATTAAGGCCTACCCCGGATCCTCCCCTAGACTTTGTGTTGGTGCGCCCGGTGTTCGCACCTTAAGGGGGGGGTTATGTCACACCCTGGCCTTAGTTATCTTTGTTTCCTTTATTATGTTTGTTAGGTCAGGGTGTGACATGGGGAAGGTTTGTGTTTGGGTGGTTATATGGTTAAGGGGTTGTTGGGTTTTGTGTGTGTGGTTTTGTGTTGAGTGAGTATGTCTAGGTATGTCTATGGTTTAGTGAGGGTTTCTAGGTATGTCTATGGTTGCCTGAGTGGTTTCTCAATCAGAGACAGGTGTCTTTCATTTGTCTCTGATTGGGAGCCATATTTTAGGCGGCCATAGGCATCATGTGTTTGTTGGGTCATTGATTTTGTCATTGTCTTAGTCTGTGTCTAGGTCTGTTTCAAGTTGGCATGTTTTGCATTTAGTCGGTTTTTGTTTCACGGTCTTGGATTTGTTGTTTTGCTTCGTTTGGTCATCTCCTTAAATAAAGAGAAGATGTATTTTTTACATGCTGCGCCTTGGTCCTCTCTCTCTCCCATGGACGATCGTGACATGCACATTTATTGAACATGAAATACAGAAATATTGAATTTACATAAGTATTCACATTTATTCACAATACATGTTAGAATCACCTTTGGCAGCAATTACAGCTGTGAATATTTCTGGGTAAGTCTCTAAGAGCTTTGCACACTTGGATTGTACAATATCTGCACATTATTTAATGTTTTATTCTTCAAGCTCTATCAAATTGGTTGTTGTTAATGGCTAGACAGCCACTTTAAATCGGCTTGAAAATCTTTGGCAAGACTTTACCTCTTGAGCCTATGGGGGGTGCTATTTCGATCTTGGAAAAATTAGTTCCCAAATTAAACTGCCTCGTACTCAATTTTTGCTCGTACAATATGCATAGTATTATTACTATTGGATAGAAAACACTCTCTAGTTTCTAAAACCGTTTGAATTATTTCTCTGAGTGAAACAGAACTCATTCTGCAGCACTTTTCCTGTCAGGGAGTGAGATTTCAGAAATCGAGGTCCCTGTTCTGAGATCAGTTTATAAGTCCCCATGCAAGCTATGAGGATACATGCACTGCATACGCCTTCCTCTAGATGTCAGTAAGCGGTGAGAATTTGAATGGAGTCGATTGCGCAATCTGGGACCTTATATAGGACCGTGGAACGGAAGTACCGTCCTTTTCAACAGTGCGCTTGACGCATGAAGACATCAGAATGGCGTCCTGCAAACGTTTTCGTTTTAGTAGTTCTATATCTCTGGTCATGTTTTTATTCGTTATAGGTGTTAAAGACATCATAAGGTAGTTAATTTAAACCGACTTATAGCAGTTTATAGCAGTTTATTGCGATTTTCTGGGATTTCTTTGCCATGCGCTTTCACGAGTTGGACACCACTCCAGTTGGCGGCTAACATTAGCAGCTATTTCGACCGGACAAGAGGACATCTTTCAACCCAAAGACGATTGTTCTGGAGAAAGGACACCATGCCCAAGATTCTGATGGAAGCTCAGCTAAAAGTAAGCAGTCTTTATGCTGATAATTCATTGTTCTGTTGATAAAAGTAAAATTCATACGACGCCATTACTTGCCGTGTAGCCTTGCTTTATCGCACCCTGTATTGCTCAGTAACGTTAATTTTAAAAATGTAATTCAGCGATTGCATTAAGAACTAATTTGTCTTTCAATTGCTGTCCAACCTGTATTTTTTTGTCAAGTTTTGGAATAGTTACTGATTAGATTAGGTGCCTCTTCAAAGATTTCTCCTGTAATTTTCTGGGCAGCTTTGCTACTTTTCTCATTGTATAACAAGATTTGTGCCGCTAAATATGCACATTTTCGAACAAACTCTATATGCATTGTGTAATATGATGTTACAAGACTGTCATCTGAAGAATTCTGAGAAGGTTAGTGAAAAAATTTATATATTTGGTGGTTTATACGTTATTGCTATGTTTGGCTTGAATCAATGCTGTTGTAATGTTTGCTATTGTGCTAAGCTAATATAACGCTATATTGTGTTTTCGCTTTAAAATCTGAAATATTGTCTTGATTCACAAGATCTGTGTCTTTCATCTGCTGCAGGCTGTCTATTTTTAAGAAATGTTTTATGATGAGTAATTAGCTAATACACGATGGTCTCTGTAGTTATTCTAGTCGTTTTAGTGAGAGTTGTGATGGGGGCTGCAATAGTAAACTCTGATTTATACCTGAAATATGCACATTTTTCTAACAAAACCTATGCTATACAATAAATATGTTATCAGACTGTCATCTGATGAGGTTGTTTCTTGGTTAGTGACTATTTATATCTTTATTTGGTCGAATTTGTGATAGCTACTGATGCAGTAAGAAAATGGTGGAGTAAAAAAAATGTTGTCTTTTGCTATCGTGGTTAGCTAATAGATTTACATATTGTGTCTTCCCTGTAAAACATTTTAAAAATCAGAAATGATGTCTGGATTCACAAGATGTGTATCTTTCATCTGGTGTCTTGGACTTGTGATTTAATGATATTTAGATGCTAGTATTTACTTGTGACGCTATGCTAGGCTATGCTAGTAGCTTTTCTACTGTTGGGGGTGCTCCCAGATCCGGGTTTGGGAGGCGTTAGAAGTTAAGTCAAAACTTTAACCAGGCCATTCAGTAACAATCAACGTTTTCTTGGTAAGCAACTCCAGTGTATAGCATGGGCTATCCCCATCTCCCGGCGAGTTCTCCTGGGCTACTCCTGAAGCCCACTCCTCGGCTACAATATCCGGACCCCTTCTAGTGCCGTTACGGGTCATGGAACCCCGCCGATCCTTCACGACTGGAATACCGACATCTGCCCGAGGAGTCCAACAGGCTCCTCAAGCGCAACGTCCCCTGAAGGCCCATTCTGCTAACTGCGGCCTGCTAGCTATCTATAGCATATTGAACTGTTAGCTGATCCATTGACCAGTTTCTTGGACCACTATACCCATTTTGCCAATTGGACTCGGACCCCTCTGCTACTTGGAACCCTACTAATTCCACGACTGGTCTATCGACGTCACCTCATGAGGAGGCAAAAACAGACATTCCCCCATCGCTACGTCCCTCTAAGGCCCTTCTGCTAACTTGCTAGCCCCGGCCTGCTAACTGCTAGCTTGCTATCCCCGGCCTGCTAACTGTCTGAATTGCCGTGTCCCCAGGCAGCCCAACCACTCACTGGACCAATACGATTCACTTGGCTGCGCATGCCGCTCCCTAATATCAATATGCCTTGTCCATTACTGTCCTGGTTAGTGATTATTGTCTTATTTGAGCCCTGCTCAATATGCCTTAACCTACCATTTAGTTCCACCTCCCACATATGCGGTGACATCACCTGGTTTAAATGTCTCGAAAGACAATATCTCTCTCATCATTACTCAATGCCTAGGTTTACCTCCAATGTACTCTCTTCCTATCATACCTTTGTCTGTATATTATGCCTTGAATCTATGCTATTGTGCCCAGAAACCTGCTCCTTTTACTCTCTGTTCCGAACGTGCTAGACGGCCAGTTCTTATAGCCTTTAGCCATACCTTTATCCTACTTCTCCTCTGTTCCTCTGGTGATGTAGAGGTTAATCCGGGACCTGCAGTGCCTAGCTCCACTCCTACTCCCCAGGTGCTCTCATTTGTTGACTTCTGTAAACGTAAGCCATGGTTTCATGCATGTTAACATTAGAAGCCTACTCCCTAAGTTTCCTTTATTCACTCCTTTAGCATATTCTGCCAACCCGGATGTCTTAGCAGTGTCTGAATCCTGGCTTAGGAAAACCACCACAAACCCTGAAATGTCCATCCCTAACTATAACATTTTCTGCCAAGATAGAACTGCCAAAGGGGGCGGCGTTGTAATCTACTGCAGAGATAGCCTGCAGAGTTCTGTCTTACTATCCAGGTTTGACCTCATCCTGTCAGTAGAGAATGCCTGGTTATTCTTTAAAAGTGCATCCCTCACCATCTTAAATAAGCATGCTCCATTCAAAAAAATTAGAACCAGGAATAGATATAGCCCTTGGTTCACTCCAGACCTGTCTGCCCTTGACCAGTACAAAAACATACTGTGGCATTCTGCATTAGCATCGAATAGCCCCCGGGATATGCAACTTTTCAGGGTAGTTAGGAACCAATATACACAGGCAGTTAGGAAAGCTAAGGCTAGCTTTTTCAAACAGAAATTTGCATCCTGTAGTACAAACTCAAAAATGTTCTGGGACACTGTAAAGTCCATGGACAATAAGAGCACCTCCTCCCAGCTGCCCACTGCACTCAGGCTAGGAAACACTGTCACTATAATTGAGAATTTCAATAAGCATTTATCTACGGCTGGCCATGCTTTCCACCTGGCTACCCCTACCCCGGTCAACAGCCCTGCGCTCCCCACAGCAACTCGCCCTAACCTCCCCCACTTCTCCTTCACCCAAATCCAGATAGCTGATGTTCTGAAAGAGCTGCAAAATCTCGACCCCTACAAATCAGCCGGGCTAGACAATCTGGACCCTCTCTTTCTAAAATGATCTGCCGAAATTGTTGCAACCCCTATTACTAGCCTGTTCAACCTCTCTTTTGTATCGTCTGAGATTCCTATAGATTGGAAAGCTGCCGCGGTCATCCCCCTCTTCTAAGGGGGAGACACTCTAGACCCAAACTGCTACAGACCTATATCTATTCTACCCTGTCTTTCTAAGGTCTTTGAAAGCCAAGTTAACAAACAGATTACCGACCATTTCGAATATCACTTTGCCTTCTCCGCTATGGAATCTGGTTTCAGAGCTGGTCACCTTAGCCACGCTAAAGGTCCTAAACAATATCATAACCGCCATCGATAAGAGGCATTACTGTGCAGCCGTATTCATCGACCTGGCTAAGACTTTCGACTCTGTCAATCACAACATTCTTATTGGCAGACTCAACAGCCTTGGTTTCTCAAATGATTGCCTCGCTTGGTTCACCAACTACTTCTCCGATAGAGTTCAGTATGTCAAATCGGAGGGCCTGTTGTCCAGACCTATGGCAGTCTCTATGGGGGTGCCGCAGGGTTCAATTCTTGTGCCGACTCTCTGCTCTGTATACATCAATGATGTCGCTCTCGCTGCTGGTGATTCTTTGATCCATCTCTACGCAGATGACACCATTCTGTATACCTCTGGCCCTTCTTTGGTCACTGTGTTAACTTCTTGCAACTATAGGGGGTGCTGTTTCGCATTAGCATAATTTTCTCTACAGATTAAACTGCCTAGTACTCAATTCTTGCTCGTACAATATGCATATTATTGTTATTATTGGATAGAAAACACTCTCTAGTTTCTATAGCCGTTTGAATTATTTCTCTGAGTGGAACAGAACTCATTCTACAGCACTTTTCCTCCCAGTGAGTGAGTTTTCAGAACTCTTGGCCTCTGGTTCCAGATCAGTTTTAAAGCCACTGTAGATCCTATGAGGATACAAACACTGCCCACGCCTTCCTCTAGATGTCAGTAAGTGGTGACAATTTGAATGGAGTCGATTGCGCAATCATTGGCTCTATAAATCACCAAATACCGGAAGTAGCGTTCCTTTGGACTCTGCGCTCAACGCAAGAAGGATATCTGACTGGCCTTTTTCCAAGCCTTGGTTTAGCCAGTAATATAGCGTCGGTCATCTTTTTACTCGTTATAGGTGTTAGAAACATCATAAGGTAGTTAATTTAAACCGTTTTATAGCAATTTTTGAGGCATTGCTTTGTAATACAATTTGAAGCTCCGGGCACGTTTCGGGGTCCCGGTCGTACGTTAGTGGGCATTTCGACGGACAAGTGGACATCTTTCGACCAAAAGAAGATTAGACCCAAGAAAGGATTCCTTGCCCAAGATTCTGATGGGAGAACAGCTCATAGTAAGAACAATTTATGATGATAAATCGTGTTTCTGTCGAAAAATGTTAAACGCTTATGCCGCCATTTTGTTTGCTATAGCTTCGCTTGGCTCAACCTGTATTGAAAAGTAAGGATAATTTAAAAAATGTAATTCCGCGATTGTATTAAGAATTAAATTGTCTGTCAATCGCTGTCCACCCTGTATTTTTTAGTCAAGTTTATGAGTATTTATATATAAGACTAGATCACTGTCTAATATGGTGCACGACATTTTCTGACCAGCTGAGCTACTTTTGTCATTGTCTAACCATGATTTTGGTGGCTAAATATGCACATTTTCGAACAAACTCTATATGTATGTTGTAATATGATGTTACAGGAGTGTCATCTGAAGAATTCTGAGAAGGTTAGTGAAAAATTTATATATTTTGGCGATGATAACGATATCGCTCTCTTTGGCTTGAATCAGTGCTCGGGTAACGTTTGCATATGTGGTATGCTAATATAACGATTTATTGTGTTTTCGCCGTAAAACACTTAGAAAATCTGAAATGTTGTCTGAATTCACAAGATCTGTGTCTTTCCATTGCTATGTGCTGTGTATTTTTAAGAAATGTTTTATGATGAGTAAATTGGTAATACAAGTTGCTCTCTGTAGTAATTCTAGGAGCTTTGGTGAGATTTGTGACGGTGGCTGCAATGGCAAACTATGCTTTATACCTGAAATATGCACATTTTTCTAACAAAACCTATCCTATACCATAAATATGTTATCAGACTGTCATCTGATGAGGTTTTTTCTTGGTTAGTGGCTATCAATATCTTAGTTTAGCCGAATTGGTGATAGCTACTGGTGTTGAGAGAAAATGGTGGACAAAGAAAAATGGTGATATTTGCTAACGTGTTTAGCTAATAGATTTACATATTGTGTCTTCCCTGTAAAACATTTAAAAAATCTGAAATGGTGGCTTTATTCACAGGATCTGTATCTTTCATTAGGTGTCTTGGACTTGTGATTTAATGATATTTAGATGCTACTATTTAATTGTGACGCTATGCTAGCGATGCTAATCAGTGTGGGGGGGTGCTCCCGGACCCGGGGTAGAGGCTCGTGAAAGGTTAACTAACCTCCAGATGAGCTTCAATGCCATACAACTCTCCTTCCGTGGCCTCTAACTGCTATTAAATGCAAGTAAAACTAAAACGCATGCTCTTCAACCGTTCGCTACCCGCACCTGCCCACCCGTCAGCATCAATACTCTGGACGGTTCTGACTTAGAATATGTGGACAACTACAAATACCTAGGTGTCTGGTTAGACTGTAAACTATCCTTCCAGACTCACATTAAACATCTCCAATCCAAAATGTAATCTAGAATTGGCTTCCTATTTCGCAACAAAGCATCCTTCACTCATGCTGCCAAACATACCCGCGTAAAACTGACCATCCTACCGATCCTCGACTTCGGCGATGTCATTTACAAAATAGCCTCCAACACTCTACACAATAAATTGGATGCAGTCTATCACAGTGCCGTCCGTTTTGTCACCAAAGCCCCATATACTACCCACCACTGCAACCTGTATGCTCTCGTTGGCTGACCCTCGCTTCATGCTCGTTGCCAAACCAACTGGCTCCAGGTCATCTACAAGTCTCTGGTATGGATTAGGCCTTGCCTTATCTCAGCTCACTGGTCACCATAGCAGCACCCACCCGTAGCACGAGCTCCAGCATGTATATTTTACTGGTCACCCCCAAAGCCAACTCTTCCTTTGGCCGCCTCTCCTTCCAGTTTTCTGCTGCCAATGACTGGAACGAACTGCAAAAATCTCTGAAGCTGGATACTCTTACCTCCCTCACTAGTTTTAAGCACCAACTGTCAGAGAAGCTCACAGATCACTGCACCTGTACATAACTCATCTGTAAATAGCCTTTCCAATCTACCTCATCCCCATAATGTATTTATTTATTTATCTTGCTCCTTTGCACCCCAGTATCTTTACTTGCACATTCATCTTCTGCACACCCTATCATTCCAGTGTTAAATTGCTATACTGTAATTACTTCGCCACCATGGCCTGTTTATTGCCTTACCCCTCTTATCCTACCTCATTTGCACATGTTGTTTATAGATTTTTGATTGTATGTTTGTTTATTCCATGTGTAACTCTGTGTTGTTGTATGTGTCGAACTGCTTTGCTTTATCTTGGCCAGGTCGCAGTTGCAAATGAGAACTTGTTCTCAACTAGCCTACCTGGTTAAATAAAAGTGAAAAAAATACAAATAAATATTTGTCCTTGTGTTTTAGGTTGTTGTCCTGTTGTAAGGTGAACTTGTCTCCCAGTGTGTTGGACAGCAGACTGAATCAGGTTTTCCTCTAGGATTTTGCCTGTGCTTAGCTTTATTCCATTTCCTTTTATCCTACAATGCTCCCTAGTTCTTGCCGATGACAAGCATACAAATAACATGATGCAGCTACCACCATGCTAGAAAATATGAAGAGTGGTACTCAGTGATGTGTTGTGTTGGATTTTCCGTAAACATAACACTTTGTATTCAGGACAAAGTACATTTCTTTGCCACATGTTTTGCAATTTTACTTTAGTGCCTTATTTCAAACAGGATGCGGGCTTTGCAATATATTTTATTCTTTACAGGCTTCCTTCAGTTCACTCTGTCATGTAGGTTAGTATTTTGGAGGAACTACAATGTTGTTGGAGTAACTACAATGGTTTTGAGCCATCCTCAGTTTTCTCCTATCGCAGCCATGAAGCTCTGTAACTGTTTTAAAGTCCCCATTGTCCTCATGGTGAAATCCCTGAGCAGTTTCCTTCCTGTCTGGCAACTGAATTAAGAAGAACGCCTGTATTTTTGTAGTGACTGGATGTATTGATACGCCATCCAAAGTGTAATAATCTGCTTATATTTATTTTTACCAACAGTATCTACTAATAGTTGCCCTTCTTTGGGAGGCATTGGAAAACCTACCTGGTCTTTGTGGTTGACTCTGTGTTGGAAATTCACTGCACGACTGAGGGACCTTACAGATAATTGTATGTGTGGGGTATAGAGATAGTCATTCAAAATCATGTTAAATACTATTATTGCACATAGTGTTTCCATGCAACCTATTGTCTGACTTGTTAAGTGCAGTTTTACCCCTGAACTTATTTAGGCTTGCCATAAAGGGGTTGAATACTTATTGCCTCAAGACATAACAGCTTTTCATTTTTAATTAATTTGTAAAAACTTAGAAAAACAACATTTCTACAATTACATTATGGGGTATTGTGTGTAGGCCAGTGACACAAAATCTCAATTTAAAATTTAGGCTGTAACACAACAAAATGTGGAAAAGGGGGGTGTGAATAATTTCTGAAGGCACTGTAAATAAATAGATATTTTCTTTAACGATCACTCCACCAAGATCACCATTGGTTCCATGGATGCAGTGGCCATCGCTGGAAAGAGGAGTGGAAGACAAGGAACAAAATGGAGAGCTTGAGAAGAGAGGAAGAGAGAAAGAGAGAAAGATTAGAGCAAGAGAGAATGACAGAGATAGAAAGGGGCAGAGAGAGAGAGAGAGAACATACGGAGTAGTACTGGTGAAAGTGTTGCTAGAAGGAACCAATTTGATTATCAGTGAAGTCTCATCTTGAATTAGACCTTCTGCTGCTCTCGCTAATCAAGATCTGGAAATGTGAGTATAATTAAATACTTCTGGGTGACAACATTTGTGTCCCAAACCTTATTGGCAGGTTGCCCAGACCCAGATGTAGCCAATTCCTCAACTAAAAGGTACTTTCAATGGAGATTCTCCATTGCCGTTTTAGTCCAGGAGTAGACATATACTGGTTGAACTGGCCCTTAATAAATCTAAGTCAATCTCCACAAACAATCTCCATGAAATCCAATGCTGATTATGCTTCTGTAATAGCAGAATGAGCAGAACAGGGATGGACCGGACAGCAAATCCCCAGAAATAGGGAAAGAGAAACAAAGTAAAACTTTTTCAAAGGAAGCGTATCTTAGGGTGCATGAAACTTCTTTCTACGGACTTAAGGTCAAATTCACTGAAATTCTATTCAGCAATTGGGAAATGCAATCATGTTCCAATAAATATGGTAAGGTGGGTCGATATACTTAACTGCATTGACTGACTAGATTACAAATGTCAGTGACCTTAGCTGCCCTTTGGCAGTACTGTGGTTCAATACTGGGTTCCAAAAGGGTTCCTCGGCTTTCCCCATTGGAAAATCCTTTTTGGTTCCAGGTAGAACCCTCTGTGGAAAGGGTTGTTATTTGAACCCAAAAGGGTTCTACCTGGAACCAATAATATTAATAACATATAATACATGAACAAACCCTACACAATTATTATTTATTTTTATTTTTTATTAATCAGCTTTTTTTTCTAATCTGCAGTCTCACTTCAGACTCTGATGAAAGTTAGATGGAAGAGTTTGGTCTTAGATCCATGCTCTTATAGCCCTTAAACCCACTATCAATGTCAGGATCCTCAGGGAAAGGTTGTTCCCTGAGGATCCTAAATCCAGCTGTTCATACGGAGGTAATTTACATACCATCTGATATCTTCTGATAGTCAAATCAGGCCACATACTCCATCTCTGATGACATACCCAGAGGATGACACAAACATTTTCCACAAAATTTATTCTAATTAGCTAGTAGATCAAATATGAATTGACTATAAAAACAAAACAGCAGACTGTTTTTCAGACTGGATGTAATTATAATTGTACTTTGCCTCAGTCAGATTCTCTCTCTCTCTCTCTCTCTCTCTCTCTCTCTCTCTCTCTCTCTCTCTCTCTCTCTCTCTCTCTCTCTCTCTCTCTCTCTCTCTCTCTCTCTCTCTCTCTCTCTCTCTCTCTCTCTCTCTCTCTCTCTCTCTCTCTCTCTCTCTCTCTCTCTCTCTCTCTCTCTCTCTCTCTCTCTCTCTCTCTCTCTCTCTCTCTCTCTCTCTCCCTCTCTCTCTGTGTCTCTCTCAAAACTCGGACATAAATCAATATAAATGTAATCCGCTCTAAGTCTCCCTGTGCGACACCAGCCAGACACATCAGACTTAATGTCTGGGAGTTACACTCTGATGCCTATTTAATTAACTACTCTTTATCTGCTCTGACAGAGCCCGGCAGCCTGTTGGAGTGCCAGGTGTGTGTGTGTGGTGTGTGCGTGCCTTACCTTGATTGTAAGCCGCAAACAGACTGGCAGCCTGAACAGAAAAATGTAGCATCTAGGTCCGTTTGCCCGTTGAACCATCACCTAGCTCACTCTGGTCCCCCAAATTTCACACATACTGCAGGTATGTCTAGAGCCATTAAAGTCCACACAGAATCTTCAGGGAATCTGGTGATTCTTTGCGTTTGAATTGAGATAATTAAACAAATCCTGTATCTTGAGTTTGGGTTAGAAAAATCCTGTGCTATAATACCACTGTCTTTAGTTTACCATAGTAAAAAGTCTGTCAATCAAAAGGTGAACGAGATCTGAAAAAAAATGAAAGGTGTCTTTTGATCTGGAGTAAAACTTATCCTACGCTCTCTGTCTCTCAGTGCCTCTTGAGAGTACCTTCCACAGGTCTCGTTGACAGCTTTAAAATGTCACCGGAGAAATTTAATTTAGAGGCAGAGAAAAAAAACATAAATGAAATGATGAGGAGAAAAAGGAACGTTTCCTTGCGGGGAGCAGAGAGTGACGGAGGTGAGAATCACAATAAGCCACAGCTGGTTACGGTGAATCCCCTTCACTGAGACACGGTGTGCCTGAGAGACGGAGAGAAAGAGGGGAGAGAGGAGGGAGGGAGGGAGAAGAGGGAGGGAGGGAGAGACTCATAGAGAAGCACTCTCGCGAGAAGTGGGAGGGGAGACGACTGAAAAAGGGACAGAATGGGGAGAGAGAGAGAAATGGATTGAGAGAGAGGGAGGGGGGAGAAAGATAAAGAGACTGGCAGGGAAGTGACATGGATTATACGGAAAAATACAGGAAATATGTCCTGCTCACTCTCCTCTACCCTTTAACCTGCTATTTTTGTGCAACAGTAGTGCATGTGTGTGTTAAGCTGGGAAAACATATTTCAGACTCCCTATCTCTCAACACAGGGGCGCCGCAGGGTTGCATGCTCTCCCCCTTCCTCTACACCAATGACTGCACCTCCAATGACACATCTGTCAAACTCAACTTTGCTGATGAAAACACCCTGGTCGGTATCAACTCAGACGGTGACGAGTCCAAGTAACATGGAGAGATTGACCGCCTGGTGGCCTGGTGCAGTCGCAACAACCTGGAAGTCAACACAGTCAAAACTGTAGAGTTGGTGGTTGACTTCAGAATATGTCTCCCACCATCTCTCCCCCTCGATATTGATGCTTCAGGCGTCAGCAAGGCCAAGTCATTCAAATACCTGGGAACCATCATCTCCCACAACCTCAAGTGGGAGGACAACATCCCAGGGGTGACCAAGAAGGCACGACATAGGATGTTTTATCTGCGCTAGCTGAAGAAACTCAAACTCTCTCTGACAATTCTGATTCGGTTCTATACGGACATCATTGAGTCCATCCTCACCTCTTCTATCAGCGTCTGGTTTGGGACTGCCCGCCGCAAGGGCAAACTGCAGCACATTGTCCAGTCTGCAGAGAAGGTTATCGGCTGTCACCTGCCTTCCAAGACCAGGAAGCGGGCAGGAAAGATTATCACCGACCCTGCCCACCCCGGACATCCCATCTTTCAAAGACTCCCCTCTAGCAGACAGTTTAGGTCAATCATTACCAAAGCCGACCACCACCTGAACATTTTCTTCCCCCATGCTGTGGCCCTCATCAACCGGCCATCAGGCTCATAGTGATTAAGTGACTTTGCATTTAGCCGACTACTGCACCTTGTCATCAACAACCTGTTGTACAAATCTGCACTATACTGCATTTTCACTATGTACACCTCTACACAACTGGATATATTCATCACGGCAGCATCCCTCCCTCTGCTTATATAGATATCTCCTCTGTAAATGATATATTCCCCCTGTAATCAGCCTATACTTGTTTTATGTTTACTGTTCTGATTTTGTATTGTATTCTGTATGATGTATATGTGGACTTGTGTTTGTATTTTGTTTGTATATTGTTTATGGTCCCGTGTGGCTCAGCATGGCGCTTGCAACGCCAGGGTTGTGGGTTCATTCCCCATGGGGGGACCAGGATGAATATGTATGAACTTTCCAATTTGTAAGTCGCTCTGGATAAGAGCGTCTGCTAAATGACGTAAATGTAATTGTCTTTTGCTGGCAGCATCTCACTAAGTCAAATTCTGGGTATGTGTAAACGTACTTGGTGAATAAAGGCGATTCTAATTCTGTAATCTTCCAAGGTGTTTGTGTGTACAGTATATTTTATGGCACTATGTATACATGACTATGCTGCTTTAAACTTTTTCTTGTAAACATCCGATAAATCCGGAGATGTTTTGTATGCGTGTTTTTGAGAAAGAGTGATTCAGTACTTGGCCCTGCACAGTTTTAATCAATAAACTCTCTCTAACCAGAGACAGAGGGGACAAGACTCTCATATCTCTCCCACATACAGAGGTCCATCCAAGGTCCTCCTGAAATCACAGGAGACAATTTGTGTTGATTAGAGAGAACTAACGTCCCATTCCTGACCCCCGTCCATACACACACCCATGACAACCCACCCTCAGAGATCAGACTCATTATCTGCATTAGCCTGGACTGCCCATAGTCTACTGCTGTGGGACTACAGCTCAAGGATATTGTATCAAGCACGCTTAAAAAAGAATTACACCGTTTACCATATTCCCCCTGAATGTACTGTAAGCAGGTTGAAAAGGGCTGGAAAAAGAGATCAGAAGACAGAATGCTATGCAGAGAAGCATCAGAGGAAGGAATGAGGCATGGGTGTGGAATGCAGAAGGCTAATATGTTTTAGATGTTAGTCACGTAGCACAGGATGAGTGACGAGCAGAGTCTATTTTTTACTTTTGTGTGAATGTGTATATATTTTGATGTATCTCTGTATGTAAGAGATCCTTAACTCACAATCTCTAGAGTACGTGGGTTTTTTCCCCTACCGAAAAAAACAGGCTTCTGGCAAATCTTTGGTCAATTTACTGCAAATGTGCTGTAATGTCATTTTCACATGCAAATTAGTTTTGTGGCAAACCATTGTGGCAATTTAGCAGCGACTTGTGAACCTCTGGCAAACATTCTGGGAAACTTGTGGCAAACATTCTACTGTTTGGTGCAAATTTGCTGCAAACTCATTATGAATATGCTAATTAGATCAGGTTTTTGGTTACTTTGGGAATTAACAACATTGAAATGTTGTATCTGCATAAACCAAATCACATAACTTTAAATGAACTTGTTTCTCACAGAGAAAACTCAACTCAACTCAACAACTCAAAATACTAAACATGTATTCAATATCTTAACAGATAAAAATATATCCAGTACAATTTCAAATCATCGGCATGCTAATGAAGAAAAGAGCAAAGACGTTTTTATTTTTTTATTTAACCTTTATTTAACTTTATTTAAAGACTGAACATTTCCCAAATAAATTGTTCTTTTAATGTAGCTACAACATTTACAAGAGAGAAATGCAAACACTATGGGGATGTTGACCTTAGGATGTTTAAAGGGGGAACTACATTACAATGAGCTTTCAACCAATGGATGTTTAGAAGAGAATGAACACAATTGAAATAATTAAAACAACAGAAACAAAATCAAGCCCAGTTCAGAACTATTGCGTGTTTGACTGAACTTTGGAGGTGACGGCCCAGCGGAAGTCCTTTGTCCCAAGCTTGTTGAATGCATGCACTGTAACAATCAGAAAACACAAAACAAAAACATTAGGATACTGAAAATGATTTTCTATTTTGTCATTTTAAAAAGGTAGACTCAGTGGCTAATGGGCAGGTCTGGCTTTGGAAAAATGGGGCCAGCCATTACAATGTTGCCTTGATGTTGATATGCTTCTTACTGAAACTGCCATTCTATATATTTTTCAGCAAGGACATTATGTAGCAACATAAACTGGGACTAGGCCTACTAAATCTACCTTTAAATGTGTTGCCAACTATTCATAGAGAGCTAGAGTAAACACAATTTTTCTCCAGCCAAGCCTCGACACAATTGATTCAAACAAATCAACTAATTTCAATTTAGACTGGAGACTTCATCATTAAAAGAGACAGTTGTTTACTAGTTGTCTCTTCTTCATGACTCTGTTGTAATACGGCTTGGGTGGAAGAAAAGCAAAATCAACTTGAGTTATACCTAATATGGCAATTCATATTATTTTTCCAAAATGAATTATTGTTGACTCAAATATATGCATGCAAGAAGCCATGACCTGGTGTGGTGCAGACATATTTATTTCTCCTCAGTTTGATTGAAGTCCTCAATCTGTCTTTGTGCCTTGTAACTGATTGATTCTAGAAAGAGAGAAGGAAGATCAAGATGAGCTAGCTACTAGTTTAAAGCAATGCCATATCTAATTGTTACAAAGAAAGAAGGTATAGGCTAAATTTATGAGAATAAAGCATGCATTTGCTTACCTTATCAAGCTTGAAGACAATACACACATTTATCACTGAAACAAGTGTTATGAATGAGTGCACCACAAACATCTTTCCAGGGTGTTGATGCATTCTGAATGCAGCCTCTTCCAACATCAAGTCATCTCATATTGTTGTTATCTTGGCTCTTCTGCTAGCTAACATGCGGACCATGCATAGTCCCCGAACAGGGACACTAAGATATTGACATCCATAGTATTGGTATTAGCTAAAAGATAGCAACATATTGACCCAAAAAATATAAGTGTTTAGGCAAATCATTAGCTAGCTAGATAGCTAGCTGTCATATAAATTAGCAAAATATGATAGCTAACGTTAGCTAGCTAGCTAAGTGCTAGCGAAGTAGCTAAGTGCTAGCGAAGTAGCTAAGTGCTAGCCCCTAGCTAGCCAGCTAGTCAGTGGTGTTGACAGACTGAACCTGATACAGCAACAAAATGTGTTTCATTCTCTCCCATAAAGCATGACATTGCCAACCAGGCATCAATTAGCTAACACCATTTTTTTTGTTTATTAGGAAGTTTAATTAAATGAATTAAACACTCACTGGACTACTTTGATAGTTAGCTAGATAGCTTGGTTTCCATTTTCCAATAGATTTTTCTTCTCACCCTGAATGCTCATCAAAGGTTACTGGTCTTGGAATGGTCAGAAACGGCTTCCGGTAAACTGTTTGGAACCAGTGACAATAAATATTGTTATTGCCAAAGTTTTGCCTCAGATTCACCGCTAGTGGTGAATTTTGTGGCACACTATTTAGTTTGCCATAAGAAATTATTTTCATATTTTATTTTTGGATCCAAATAAAGTAGGCTAATCACATGAAAAGAACCTGAGAACATATGCATGTGAGTGTGTGATTACTTGTAAGAATACCCCTGATCCCCTGGCAGTCCATTTGTTTTGCTGTCATATAATCAGCAGGGTGCGTGAAAGATTCCGACGTGTGTGTGTGTGTGCTGGAGGGAGATTGGAGTCAAATACAGCAAATTGTTTTGTTCTCCTGTTGCTTTGAAAGCCACATCTGGACCCCATCAGACTGTCATTCATTACCTCTGCCTAGGATCTGAGATGGTGAGAGAGAGAGAGAGTGAGTGAGCGAGAGAGAGAAATAGAAAGAGCGAGAGAGAGAAAGAGAGACAAAGATGGAGACAGAGACAGAGGCGGAGATAGGGGAGGAGGGCGGAGAAGGAGAAAGAGAGAAAGAAAGAGAGGATATAGACAGAGTATGTCTAAGCATGCAAGTGCCTGTATCTGCATCTGAGCGCCCGGGAGTTTTTGGCCCTTGGCAGGCTGGTAGGCTTGGCCCTTGGCATTGCTCTCCAGCCGATGCTGCTATTCTCTGTCCTGTACTATGCCGTGTTAAGCCCCACTGTGAGGCGAGAGAGAGGTCTGGAGGATGTGATGACGTTATAGGGGGAGAGGACAGAGCAGCAGAGGGGCACAGCAGACAGAGACTGTTACATGGCAGGGTAAGCCTGGCTTGGCCCTTCTAGCTGCACATCTAACTGACAGGCTTTGTGGGTTCCACTAGGACATAGGCCAGGGGTTGTGGTTATGACGGCAGACAGTTAGGACTACACTATATGTAAACGGTGGTGTAATCTAAGCCGCTATGTGTGTGAGAATGTGGGGTCTCTCTGTGTGTGTGTGTGTGTGTGTGTGTGTGTGTGTGTGTGTGTGTGTGTGTGTGTGGCATGGAAAGCCTGAGGGGAGCAAGAGAGAGAGAATGAGAGATATGTAATGAGAGAGAGCGAGAAAGGGGGAGAGAGAAGGGGAAAGTATGTTTAAGCCGAAAAATATTTGCAAGCCATTTAACTGTCTCTCTCCTGACTACGGATGGTCCTAGATGACCCTGGAGATGCGCACACACACACCACGCTCATTCAAGACTGACAAGGACAGGTACAGATACACAGATAATGTGATTTAACCAACATGTCTACAAAACGTCACCAGAGATTTTTCAACTAACCTGGTATTGGCGATAAAATGTCCAGGGGTTTCATCTGAATTTAGAAAATGCTCCATTATTAAAATAAGAAAATGTTTTGCTCCATGAAGTAATCCAACATTGTGTTGCCGCCATCTTGTCTATTTCCAGTCTTCTCTCATTGATCGAGACAGGTGTCAGCCATCATGCAGCACTTTGGGGTGTGTCACGTTCCTGACCTGTTTTCCTTTGTTATGTATTTGTTTTAGTTGGTCAGGGCGTGAGTTGGGTGGGTTAGTCTATGTTTTCTATTTCTATGTGGGGTTTTGTGTTCGGCCTGGTATGATTCTCAATTAGAGACAGGTGTGTATCGTTTGTCTCTGATTGAGAGTCATACTAAGGCAGCCAGGGTTTCACTGGTGTTTTGTGGGTGTTTGTTCTTGTGTCAGCGTTTGGGCCACACAGGACTGTTGCAGGTTAGTCACGTTTGTTGTTTTGTTAATTTGTAGTGTTTTGTTGGTTTGCCATTAAATCATGAATACCTCCTACTCCGCATCTTGGTCCGATCCATGCTCCTCCTCGTCTGAGGAGGAGAACTACATTGACAACCTTTACAGGGTGGACCCACTTATCTCAATCAACGAGAAAAGATTTGAAAAGTCAAGGTGGCGGCGTACACATTGTTGGATTACTTCATGGAGCAAAAACATATTCTAAATTCAAACGGAACCCAAGCAATTGGATATGTTATGTGACTATTGTTTCTCGTGAATCGAGGACGAAGATAGTATGACCGATACCAGGTTAGTTGAAAAATCTCCGGCGACGTTTTGTAACTACCAGTATAATGATACCACATTTTTTGTTAAATCATATTATCTGGTGTTGCAATCTGTAGCTACCGCAACCACGTTTTTAAAAGTATTTTTTATGAGGTAATAATTTCTAAATATTGTATAATATAATTTTGGGATATAGACCTACAGTACATACAGTGCCTCATCCAAATTGAACAATTGTCTACGCCTATGCACATAGGCTAGTGGCACAAAGAATACACAAATATTTTTAAAACACTAAAACGCCATATTAGGCCTACATTATTATTAAATTAGACCGCCATCATTGTCAATCGTGAATGATAATTCTTCACATTTTACAGGTGAAACGTCCATGCTGCATCTGCATGACAACCATGTGATCCCAATCAGTTTCATGGGAATGTGCATTTTGATCTTCTTGAATGATGTAAATAGCCCTAATACTGTTCCATTTAGAGCAGATGGAGTTAAAAAGACACCTGTATTTTGTTTCGATCAAAGCATATTTAGCCTGTTGGGTTTGGCCACATGATAAAACATTGACTTACAATTCAACACAATCATCCTAAATTGTCATAAGAAATGACGTGGTGTTTTTAGGTCTTACAGTAACCTAACATGATTTATGCTATTCGGTTTGTTATGTAAAATACTAATGAATCATTAAGTGATCTAGCGAGACATATTCATTCAACTTCAATCTAAACTTTATTAAACGAACCTCCTTCTTAGAAGTGACAGAGTGTCTCACCGGCAGCACAACAACACCTGCTCAAGATGCTGAAAGAAAGAAATCATAGCCTATTTCTCAACTCCTGTTCCCGAGTCATAATGTACATTTGGTGTATTATTTTCCTGCAATAAATGCTTAATTCTGCAGTAGTTAATATTATATTAGACTATGTGAGAGGTTATAGAACTACAGTCTGTGTCCAGATTTCAGTTACTTTTCCATTTAACCCATCTGTGCCTACAGTTAGTTCCCTTGACGTGCCATATTTTAAGTCTCCATCTTGTGACTGTCCAATTTGTATAGCACTTCACAATCATCACACATAATCATCACACTGTTATCATCCTCTTTTAACCAAGTATTTCCCAAACATTGCTCTTCAGGCTCTCCCTTTATTTTCAACTCTCCATTTCACATTTCCCTTATTAAATTAAAACATTGTCCTTTTGGCCTCAGTGGATCGACGGTACTATTTGGCGATTGGAGTATACTTAAGCATATGCACATAAAGCATATGCTTACGCACTAATGTCAGATAAAAAAATAATGAAAGAAAAACCTCAACATAGGCTGTAGATATGAATTGCACAATAATTATACATTTATGGATTGTTTAATTCATTGTTTTCTCTTTATTCAACCCACCCGCCACTCACCTGCCCTTCATTCACACAATATTTCATGACCCTAAACCCACCCGCCTCGCGGATATAACCACAGGGTATGCGGGTTATGAGTCAACGCGCGCATCGCTAGTGTGTTTGTGTGTGTGCATGGTGTGTTTGTTTAGGTGATTTACAGACACATAGTTACTCTCCGCTACAGTTTCTCCCGCTACAGCTCAGATAAGCCACCACTCACAACCTAACCCCATACTGCCCTCTAGCACCGGCTACAGCACACTCCTACTAGGATGCTATTTTTCCCTCCGTAGCGCACAGGTCACTGCCATCATGTAGTTTACTCAGCTTGGGGAAATGTTGCCCTTTCTCTACTATGTGTGTTTAGAGTTGACTGGGACAACATTTTTCATCTCATGCACACACTTTGATGTATTCTATGTGTGAGTCCCTCTATCCCTTCCTTCCATCCTTCCTCCATCCCTTCCCTCTATTCATCTGTCTTCCAGGTAACACTTTAACAGTATATTCTCATGTATACTATGAATTCCTAGCCCAGGTATGTCATAGTGATGACAGGAGAGTGAAAGTGACAGAGAGTACTTGACCTCTCTAGCGTCAATAAGATGCTGCCAAGAAAAGCTGACCTGTTTCAGATAGTCAGTATGATTCAAATCGAATTATACATTCTGCTGATAGATATTATGAGTAATATAGTTTCTGGTCTCTATAGTGTTGCGTTGTCAAAGTCTCACCCAGACTCTCTGCTGCAGAGGTTTCTATTCTCCCATCTGATGTTGTCAACACTCTGTCACAAGAGCAACAGTGCCAAGGGGTTACATTTGCTGTTGGCTCCTGGAAGTACCGGCCCCACCCTGTTTCCGTATCACCTGCTTCCTCACACCGTCTGTTTGTGTGTTTCCATTTTTATGTTCTGACTCAGAAGAGCAACAGCCAAAATTCACTATAACGTTTATAGAGATGGTAATAATCTTTAACCCAGTTTCTCTCTCTGCCAGATCACTGCCCTGTGTGGGGGTTTGTGTGTGTATGTGTTTATGAGAAAGAGAGAGAAAGACAGAGTAGAAGAGACATCATGTTAGTTTGGCATAAGGTCAGAAAGTCGTTTACACTCAAACTTTCACACAGTGGGATTTGAGCACCTATGTAACTTTATCTTGGGGGAAGGAGTGTGTGTGTGTGTACACATTTTTACTACACTTGTGAGTACCATAAGTCCTCACAGAAACCAAGTAAAATGCAGAGAAGTGAGGATTTTGTCGGTCCTCACTTGTAAATAAAGCCATCTTAGGGTTAGGGGTTAGGTTTAGGGTTTGGAGTTAGGGAAAGTAGGATTTTGAATGGTAATCAATTGTTGGTCCCCAAAAGGTCCTCACAAGTATAGTTAGACATAGCAGTGTGTGTGTGTGTGTGCACTGGTCGTCCTAGGAGATGAACAACGTTCCTATCATTCCCGGTGGTATGTTCCTTATTATCACTAATCCTGTTTGGGAACATCTCAGTCTCCATCCCATTAATATAGACGTGTGCGCACACAGACACAGACACAGACACAGACACAGACACAGACACAGACACAGACACAGACACAGACACAGACACAGACACAGACACAGACACAGACACAGACACAGACACAGACACAGACACAGACACAGACACAGACACAGATCCCCAATTCTGCTGCCTGATTATTTAGAATTGTGCTATCTAAATTTGAACAGTTTGTCACAGCAGGAAAAAGACCCTGCAGCAACAAAACAATTGAATTATTATGTGTATTTTAATAAATTGACATTTTTGCAGGAGTTGATTTTTTTTCTTTTGGGCAAATCAAGTCTGAATTTTAAAGTGGAAATTACAAACTTTAGAAAACTCAAACACACAACAAGTTTGCATTTCCTGCCATGCAGGAAAATTCTCTGCTACAGCAGAGTAATCAAATTAAGATAATGCACCTGTATGTCTGCCTGGTGAATTGAGCATAAAGAAAAGGGAATAGATATATAGACAGGATTGAGGATGCATCTCACAATTAGATCCAAGACAACAGAGACTTATAATGCATGGAATGTAAATATGCACACAAGTATACAGGGATGTAACCTGGTATGACCCAAGACGTTGACATTGGAAGGTCTATGGGTCTCGTATGAGCCCAACAAGTTTGTAGAGAGCGTATATAGAGTACACAGCTTTCTTTATTCTATACAGGTCTATGGGTCTCTACACATTCATGTAAACGTATACAGTAGCGATTCGTCATGCCATACTGTAGAAAGGTTTTGTGATCTGGTCTGGTGGGGCATGAAGTTGCTAGACAACAAAACAGTTTAATTCCACCACTGTTTGGGAAGAGACTGACCTAAATTGCACTGCACATGATATGCTAATATGATATATCACAACGTTTATCACATCAACAACTGACACCATAGAAACGACCAAATAAATATATGGCAACATAGATATGTGGATACATCTCACTAAATGTTTGGCTGGCCTCTTTTTCCAGAGTCCACAAACAATGACATATCCACAAAGAAACACACACAACAATCTATCACAATATATTTGCTCCCTCGGCAACATTTCAATTATCCCAGTATGAGTCAACCCACATTTTTTTCTCCCTACTGTCCCTTGTTTTTCATTCCTCTCCGTGTCTCTCCCTCTCTCTTTCATAATTCCCTCCCTTCCTCCCTTTCCTAATTACATTTATCGTTGTGTTCCTGTTTGTATATCTTGGAAGGGATGTGAGGCAATATGTGTTCTTGTAATGTGCTGTAATGTTGTAATGTACTGAGGTATTGTAATGTACTGTAATGTTGTAATGTACTGTAATGTTGTAATGTACTGTAATGTTGTAATGTGCTGCTGTATTGATGTATTGTAATGTACTGTAATATTGTAATGTGCTGATGTATTGTAATGTACTGTAATGTTGTAATGTGCTGTAATGTTGAAATGTACTGATTTATTGTAATGTACTGTAATGTACTGATTTATTGTAATGTTGTTATGTACTGAGGTATTGTAATGTACTGTAATGTTGTAAAGTGCTGATGTACTGTAATGTTGTAATGTGCTGAGGTATTGTAATGTACTGTAATATTGTAATGTACTGTAATGTTGTAATGTACTGTAATGTTGTAATGTACTGGTGTATTGTAATGTACTGTAATGTTGTAATGTGCTGTAATGTTGAAATGTACTGATTTATTGTAATGTGCTGTAATGTTATAATGTTGAAATGTACTGATTTATTGTAATGTACTGATTTATTGTAATGTGCTGTAATGTTGTTATGTACTGAGGTATTGTAATGTAATGTGCTGTAATGTTGCAATGTGCTGATGTATTGTACTGTACTGTTGTAATGTGCTGATGTAATGTTGTAATGTGCTGATGTATTGTAATGTAATGTTGTAATGTGCTGATGTAATGTAATGTACTAAGGTATTGTAATGTGCTGATGTATTGTAATGTGCTCTAATGTTATAATGTACTGAGGTATTGTAATGTTGTAATGTACTGAGGTATTGTAATGTACTGTAATGTTGTAATGTGCTGATGTATTGTAATGTTGTAATGTGCTGATGTATTGATGTATTGTAATGTACTGTAATATTGTAATGTGCTGATGTATTGTAATGTACTGTAATGTTGTAATGTGCTGTAATGTTGAAATGTACTGATTTATTGTAATGTACTGTAATGTACTGATTTATTGTAATGTTGTTATGTACTGAGGTATTGTAATGTACTGTAATGTTGCAATGTGCTGTAATGTTGTAAAGTGCTGATGTACTGTAATGTTGTAATGTGCTGAGGTATTGTAATGTACTGTAATATTGTAATGTACTGTAATGTTGTAATGTACTGAGGTATTGTAATGTACTGTAATGTACTGGTGTATTGTAATGTACTGTAATGTGCTGTAATGTTGAAATGTACTGATTTATTGTAATGTGCTGTAATGTTGTAATGTTGAAATGTACTGATTTATTGTAATGTACTGATTTATTGTAATGTTGTTATGTACTGAGGTATTGTAATGTAATGTTGCAATGTGCTGTAATGTGCTGATGTATTGTACTGTACTGTTGTAATGTGCTGATGTAATGTTGTAATGTGCTGATGTAATGTTGTAATGTGCTGATGTAATGTAATGTACTAAGGTATTGTAATGTGCTGATGTATTGTAATGTGCTCTAATGTTATAATGTACTGAGGTATTGTAATGTTGTAATGTACTGATGTATTGTACTGTACTGTTGTAATGTGCTGAGGTATTGTAATGTACTGTAATGTTGTAATGTGCTGATATATTGTAATGTACTGTAATGTGCTGATGTATTGTAATGTACTGTAATGTTGTAATGTACTTATGTATTGTAATGTTGTAATGTGCTGATGTACTGTAATGTACTGTAATGTTGTAATGTGCTGTAAGGTTGTAATGTGCTGATGTATTGTAATGTACTGTAATGTACTGATGTGCTGTAATGTGCTGTAATGTTGTAATGTGCTGATGTATTGTAATGTACTTTAATGTTGTAATGTGCTGATGTATTGTACTGTAATGTTGTAATGTGCTGAGGTATTGTAATGTGCTGTAATGTTGTTATGTACTGAGGTGTTATGTACTGAGGTACTGTAATGTTGTAATGTACTGTAATGTTGTAATGTGCTGTAATGTACTAAGGTATTGTAATGTGCTGATGTATTGTAATGTGCTCTAATGTTGTAATGTACTGAAGTATTGTAATGTACTGTAATGTTGTAATGTGCTGATGTATTGTAATGTACTGTAATGTTGTAATGTACTGAGGTATTGTAATGTACTGTATGTTGTAATGTGCTGATGTATTGTAATGTGCTGATGTATTGTAATGTTGTTATGTACTGATGTATTGTAATGTTGTTATGTACTGAGGTATTGTAATGTTGTTATGTACTGAGGTATTGTAATGTTGTAATGTGCTGATGTACTGTAATGTACTAAGGTATTGTAATGTGCTGATGTATTGTAATGTGCTCTAATGTTGTAATGTACTTATGTATTGTAATGTGCTGTAATGTACTTACGTACTGTAATGTTGTAATGTGCTGTAATGTTGTAATGTACTGATGTATTGTAATGTTGTAATGTACTTATGTATTGTAATGTGCTGTAATGTACTGCTGTAATGTTATGTGCTGAGGTATTGTAATGTGCTGAGGTATTGTAATGTACTGTCATGTTGTAATGTACTGATGTATTGTAATGTACTGTCATGTTGTACTGAGGTATTGTAATGTAATGTGCTGTAATGTTATGTGCTGAGGTATTGTAATGTACTGTACTGTTGTAATGTGCTGATGTACTGTATGTTGTAATGTGCTGAGGTATTGTAATGTGCTGATGTATTGTAATGTGCTGTAATGTTGTTATGTACTGATGTATTGTAATGTTGTTATGTACTGAGGTATTGTAATGTTGTAATGTGCTGATGTAATGTACTAAGGTATTGTAATGTGCTGATGTATTGTAATGTGCTCTAATGTTGTAATGTACTTATGTATTGTAATGTGCTGTAATGTTGTTATGTACTGAGGTATTGTAATGTACTGTAATGTTGTAATGTGCTAATGTACTGTAATGTTGTAATGTACTAAGGTATTGTAATGTGCTGAAGTATTGTAATGTGCTCTAATGTTGTAATGTACTGAGGTATTGATATGTGCTGTAATGTTGTAATGTACTGAGGTATTGTAATGTTGTAATGTACTGATGTAATGTACTGTTGTAATGTGCTGATATATTGTAATGTGCTGATGTATTGTAATGTGCTGTAATGTGCTGAGGTATTGTAATGTGCTGTAATGTTGTTATGTACTGAGGTGTTATGTACTGAGGTACTGTAATGTTGTAATGTACTGTAATGTTGTAATGTGCTGTAATGTACTAAGGTATTGTAATGTGCTGATGTATTGTAATGTGCTCTAATGTTGTAATGTACTGAAGTATTGTAATGTACTGTAATGTTGTAATGTGCTGATGTATTGTAATGTACTGTAATGTTGTAATGTACTGAGGTATTGTAATGTACTGTATGTTGTAATGTGCTGATGTATTGTAATGTGCTGATGTATTGTAATGTTGTTATGTACTGATGTATTGTAATGTTGTTATGTACTGAGGTATTGTAATGTTGTTATGTACTGAGGTATTGTAATGTTGTAATGTGCTGATGTACTGTAATGTACTAAGGTATTGTAATGTGCTGATGTATTGTAATGTGCTCTAATGTTGTAATGTACTTATGTATTGTAATGTGCTGTAATGTACTTACGTACTGTAATGTTGTAATGTGCTGTAATGTTGTAATGTACTGATGTATTGTAATGTACTGTAATGTTGTAATGTACTTATGTATTGTAATGTGCTGTAATGTACTGCTGTAATGTTATGTGCTGAGGTATTGTAATGTGCTGAGGTATTGTAATGTACTGTCATGTTGTAATGTACTGATGTATTGTAATGTACTGTCATGTTGTACTGAGGTATTGTAATGTAATGTGCTGTAATGTTATGTGCTGAGGTATTGTAATGTACTGTACTGTTGTAATGTGCTGATGTACTGTATGTTGTAATGTGCTGAGGTATTGTAATGTGCTGATGTATTGTAATGTGCTGTAATGTTGTTATGTACTGATGTATTGTAATGTTGTTATGTACTGAGGTATTGTAATGTTGTAATGTGCTGATGTAATGTACTAAGGTATTGTAATGTGCTGATGTATTGTAATGTGCTCTAATGTTGTAATGTACTTATGTATTGTAATGTGCTGTAATGTTGTTATGTACTGAGGTATTGTAATGTACTGTAATGTTGTAATGTGCTAATGTACTGTAATGTTGTAATGTACTAAGGTATTGTAATGTGCTGAAGTATTGTAATGTGCTCTAATGTTGTAATGTACTGAGGTATTGATATGTGCTGTAATGTTGTAATGTACTGAGGTATTGTAATGTTGTAATGTACTGATGTAATGTACTGTTGTAATGTGCTGATATATTGTAATGTGCTGATGTATTGTAATGTGCTGTAATGTACTGAGGTATTGTAATGTTGTAATGTACTGATGTAATGTGCTGTAATGTTGTAATGTGCTGAGGTATTGTACTGTAATGTTGTAATGTACTTATGTACTGTAATGTTGTAATGTACTTATGTATTGTAATGTGCTGTAATGTTGTAATGTACTGAGGTATTGTAATGTACTGTGGTATTGTAATGTACTGTCATGTTGTAATGTACTGATGTATTGTAATGTACTGTCATGTTGTATTGTAATGTTGTAATGTGCTGATGTAATGTACTGTACTGTTGTAATGTGCTGATGTATTGTAATGTGCTGTAATATTGTAATGTGCTGAGGTATTGTAATGTGCTGAGGTATTGTAATGTGCTGAGGTATTGTAATGTGCTGAGGTATTGTAATGTGCTGAGGTATTGTAATGTGCTGAGGTATTGTAATGTGCTGAGGTATTGTAATGTGCTGAGGTATTGTAATGTGCTGAGGTATTGTAATGTGCTGAGGTATTGTAATGTGCTGAGGTATTGTAATGTGCTGAGGTATTGTAATGTGCTGAGGTATTGTAATGTGCTGAGGTATTGTAATGTGCTGAGGTATTGTAATGTACTGTCATGTTGTAATGTACTGATGTATTGTAATGTGCTGAGGTATTGTAATGTGCTGAGGTATTGTAATGTGCTGAGGTATTGTAATGTGCTGAGGTATTGTAATGTACTGTCATGTTGTAATGTACTGATGTATTGTAATGTACTGTCATGTTGTAATGTACTGTCGTGTTGTAATGTGCTGATGTATTGTAATGTACTGTACTGTTGTAATGTACTGTATGTTGTAATGTGCTGAGGTATTGTAATGTGCTGAGGTATTGTAATGTTGTAATGTGCTGATGTATTGTAATGTGCTGTAATGTTGTAATGTGCTGATGTATTGTAATGTGCTGTAATGTGCTGAGGTATTGTAATGTACTGTAATGTTGTAATGTGCTGAGGTATTGTAATGTGCTGAGGTATTGTAATGTGCTGTAATGTTGTAATGTGCTGTAATGTTGTAATGTGCTGATGTATTGTAATGTGCTGAGGTATTGTAATGTGCTGATGTATTGTAATGTACTGAGGTATTGTAATGTGCTGAGGTATTGTAATGTGCTGTAATGTTGTAATGTGCTGAGGTATTGTAATGTGCTGTAATGTTGTAATGTGCTGAGGTATTGTAATGTACTGTAATGTTGTAATGTGCTGATGTATTGTAATGTTGTAATGTACTGAGGTATTGTAATGTGCTGTAATGTTGTAATGTGCTGAGGTATTGTAATGTACTGTAATGTTGTAATGTGCTGAGGTATTGTAATGTACTGTAATGTGCTAATGTACTGTAATGTTGTAATGTGCTGTACTATTGTAATGTACTGTAATGTTGTAATGTACTGTAATGTTGTAATGTGCTGTACTGTTGTAATGTGCTGAGGTATTGTAATGTGCTGTACTGTTGTAATGTGCTGAGGTATTGTAATGTGCTGTACTGTTGTAATGTGCTGAGGTATTGTAATGTGCTGTAATGTTGTAATGTGCTGAGGTATTTTAATGTGCTGATTTATTGTATATTTAGGGGTGGCAGGTTAGAGCGCTGGGCTAGTAACCGAAAGGTTGCTGGATCGAATCCCAGAGCTGACAAGGTAAAAAGCTGCCGTTCTGCCCCTGAAAAAGGCAGTTAACCCACTGTTCCCCGGTAGGCCGTCTTTCTAAATAAGAATTTGTTCTTAACTGACTCTCCTGGTCAAATAAAATAAAAAATAATTACCCAGTTAAGTGTTTTGAATTCTCTTCCTCTGTCTAGCTCACTCCCTTTCTCTCTGCTTACTCTGTGGTTAAGTTGACTACAAGGGCCATTGTTACAAAACAATGTCTCTGTGTATGTGTGTGTGGTGTCCAAACTAAACTCTGATCTCTTCCCTAGCAGTGAGCATCCTCTCATTGTATCGTAACAAGCTGCCTTGGGGGACCAGTGTTCCTCTGACAGGCTTCTGTTGGCATTCTGATCCAACATCAACAACTCTGGTTGCTCTTCTGGCCAACAAGTTTCTCTGCCTCTCTCCCTAGTCTCTTTGTCTATTTATCCTTGTGTCTTTCTTTCTCTCTCCTTCTCTCTTTGCACCCTCTTCCCTCTTCTCTCTCTCCACGTTGTCCCTCTTTCACCTCCCTATCACTCTAAAATCTATGTGTACTGTATGCTTTTGGTTTCCTAGGTCTCATTAATTTAACCTCCTCAGTGGCAGGATTTGAGGTTAAACACATTTACCACTAACTGTGTTTTGTCACCTTCCTGCAGTTTCATAAAACCCACAGCTTCCATTACTGCCATATTAATGACACTCTTGCATCTCTCAGCCGTTCTCTGACAGTTCTCCAAGTGTGTGGAAAAATGTCTACTTGTCAGCATTATCTCACGTAGAGACGTTTTGATGTAATCATTTGGGAGGTGTCAACTTCGAATAAGAGGTGCCCTCGTTGCCAATATCTGTGTGTGCGCGCGCGCGCATGGCATGTCTGTCAGAGTTCGGCTGCAAAGACAAACTGTACATTCTAGAGACAGAGTGCCAGGAACGAAAGAGCAGCCAGGAGAGAGAGAGAGTATACATTGAGTAAGAGTGACAGGACATGGTTAGACAGTTGAAACCCTGTCAGGTTCAATAAAGCCAAGAGAGTAGATTGACTAGGGCTGTCTCTGGAGAGAGCTGACTCTGGTTTGGCCTGGTGTGTGTGTGTGTGTGTTCTGTGCTGTGCGGCGTGTGTGGATGAGACATAACGTAATGTTAAACTCTGTTCATCTCTGGTGTAACTAGATCATTATTTAGTTTATCCTTCACTTAGCCAGGTCTGTCATTGTGAGCATTGCGATCGATGGCAACGCCAGTGAAGTCAAAACAATTTAAGTTATTTTTAAGTTATTTTAAAGTGGAGGTGTGTGTGCACGTGTGTATTCGTGTGTCACATTTTCCAATAACCAGGTTCATTCTGATTTTAACAGGAGTATGCTGCATCAGCACTGTAATCTGCCTCTATGGACCACAGAAGTGAATCTTTGTGTTTGTTTTTTTGTTTTTTTATTTTTTTTACCTGGCTTCCATACCATATCTTAAATGGTCAGATAAAGGTGTTTTTCGGGGCAATCAACACTGATCCTCCTTCGAGGGCCCCCGCTGCTGTAGAGGACTGTGAGCTCTCAATCTCTTTGGTCAACGTGAGTAGGACCTTCAAGTGTTCGAATACTCGCAGATGGCATCCCCGGCCGCGTCCTCAATGCATGCATAGACCAGCTGGTCGGCGTGTTGACAAACATACTTAACCTCTCCCTGTCCTAGTCTGTGGTCCCCATATGCTTCAAGATGCCCACCATTGTCCCTGTACCCAAGCAAACTAACGTAACCTGCCTAAATGTCTATTGCCCTGTAGCACTCAATTCTGAAATCATGAAGTGCTTCGAGATGTGGTCAAGGACCACATCAGCTCCACCTTACCTGACACCTTGGACCCACTCCAATTTGCATACCACCTCAACAGATCCACAGATGATGCAAACTCCATTGCTCTGCACACTGTCCTATTCCACCTGGACAAGAGGAGCACCTATGTGAGAATGCTGTTCTTCGACTACAGCTCAACTCCAAACTTGACATTCAAGGCACTGGGTATGAGTACCTCCCTCTGCAACTGGATCCTGGACTTCCTGGCAGGCAGACCTCAGGTGGTGAGGGTAGGCAAAAACACCTCCGCCACGCTGGCCCTCAACATGGGGCTCCCTGTACACCTGTGTGGCCATGAATGACTCCAACACCATCATTACGTTTGCAGATGGCACAATGGAGGTGGGCCTGATCATCGACAACAACGAGACAGCCTACAGGGAGGAGATAGAGCCCTTGTACAGTGTTGCCAGGGAAACAGCCTCTGCCTCAACGTCAGCAGAAACAAGGAGCTGAAGAAATTTGGCATGGGCCCTCGGATCCTAAAGAAGTTCTACAGTTGTACAATCAGAGCATCTTAACCAGCTGCATCACTGCCTGGTACAGCAACTGCACCGCCCTCAACTGGAAGGCCCTATAGAGGGTGGTGCGGACAGTCCAATATATCACTGGGGGCAAGCTCCCTACCCTCCAGGACATCTACACCAGGTGATGTCTGAAGAAGGCCCGAATGGTCGTCTAGAACTCCAGTCACCCGAGCCACGGACTGTTCACTCTGTTACCGTCTGATAAGCGATATCGGAGTATCAGGTCTCGGGCCAACAGGCTCTGAGACGGCTTCTACTACCAGGCCATAACACTGCTCGAAAACTAAACATAGCTTTCTCGCTGCACAGACCTGCACATTAAAGACTATTTGCACCGGAAAGATTATGTCAAATTTTGGAAAACTCTGGATATTTTGTTCCACAGTGCAATTTCAGAACGGATAAACAACAACCAGGCAAGTTTCACAATGAACAATACTTTATTTGAAATTGTAGGAAATGTCTCTTACAAATGGTCGTTTTTGCAACGTCTGTTTAAAAGTCTCTCCTCAAATACCAGCAACTCTTTAAAAAAGGCCTCTTTCTTAACCTTTCACGAGTATCTACCCCGGGTCCGGGAACACCCCCCACCCCCACCCCCCCCACACTGAGTAGCATTGCTAGCATAGCGTCACAATTAAATAGTAGCATCTAAATATCATTAAATCACAAGTCCAAGACACCTAATGAAAGATACAGATCTTGTGAATAAAGCCACCATTTCAGATTTTTTTAATGTTTTACAGGGAAGACAAAATATGTAAATCTATTAGCTAACCACGTTAGCAAAAGACACCACTTTTCTAACTCCATCAGTTTCTTACTCCATCAGGTGCTATCACCAATTCGGCTAAACTAAGATATTGATAGCCACTAACCAAGAAAAAACCTCATCAGATGACAGTCTGATAACATATTTATGGTATAGGATAGGTTTTGTTAGAAAAATGTGCATATTTCAGGTAGATATCATAGTTTACAATTGCACCCACCGTCACAAATGGACTAGAATAAATACATAGAGCAACGTGTTTACCTAATTACTAATCATCAAACATTTCGTAAAAATACACAGCATACACTAATCGAAAGACACAGATCCTGTGAATACAGACAATATTTCAGATTTTCTAAGTGTCTTACAGCGAAAACACAATAAATCGTTATATTAGCATACCACATATGCAAACGTTACCAGAGCATTGATTCTAGCCAAAGAGAGCGATAACGTAAACTTCGCCAAAATATATACATTTTTTCACTAACCTTCTCAGAATTCTTCAGATGACACTCCTGTAACATCATATTACAACATACATATACAGTTTGTTCGAAAATGTGCATATTTAGCCACCAAAATCATGGTTAGACAATGACAAAAGTTGCCCAGCTGGTCAGACAATGTCGTGCGCCATATTAGACAGTGATCTAGTCGTATACATAAATACTCATAAATGTGACAAAAAAATATAGGGTGGACAGCGATTGATAGACAATTTAATTCTTAATACAATCGCTGATTTACATTTTTTAAATTATCCTTACTTTTCAATACAGTTTGCGCCAAGCGAAGCTACGTCTAACAAGATGGCGTCATAAGCGATTAACATTTTTCGACAAACACGATTTATCATAATAAATTGTTCCTACTTTGAGCTGTTCTTCCATCAGAATCTTGGTCAAAGAATCCTTTCTTGGGTCTAATCGTCTTTTGGTCGAAAGCTGTCCTCTTGCCATGTGGAAATGCCAACTGCGTTCGGCATGAACTGGAAACCTGCCCGGCGCTTCAAAGTGGGGGGGCTCAGGTCCGTCCTCGCGAAGAAAAAGTATCCGATTCAGGTAGGTATCACAGATTCCCAGGATTAATTCCCTTTTACTTCTATATCCTCAACACAATGTTCGCTCATATCCTGCATAAGCAGAACTTATTTAAAGTGCACACATTACAGAAGTGACTTTGAGCCGCAGATGATAACCTCAAGGGCGAGAGTGAAAAGTACTTAACTTTAGTTCGCTGTTTGTGTTGGGAGCGGCGAATGTTCAGAGACAGGCGTGGAGACGAGCTCTGTGCGTCCCAGGAGTAGGCGGCCATCAGAGAGCTGTGTGTCTGCACTGTCGGGATGCGGGGTCTCGTTCATTTCCTTCACCTGTGCCCAATCAAGAGTGGAAAGAGAGGCACACAGGGATTTGGATTTGGGGTTAGAGAATAACATTGGCGTACAAGCTTAATAGAGAGCACGTGTGAGAATTTAGGACATGCATATGGATAGCGCTCATGAGAATTTAGGACAGGCTCTATTGTTAGCACTCATGAGAATTTAGGACAAGCACTATTGGTAGCACACGTGAGATTTCACACTTCAATTACTGAACAGACAGCACTCGTGAATAGGTTGGCACAGCAAAACGTATTCCAAAACATGTGAACACAGCAAACGTGAAAGGGAAACAGGAAGCTCTTCATCACAACAACTATATGCACCTTAGAAAGGATTTGCACTGACTACCCACATATCCAACCCTTACACACAAACATACATACACACAACAAACACCCATACACACACACAAACACACACACGCTCAGAACTCACTGTGTGTGTATACTATTGATTCCGCTACCCACTTTAGTGTCTTCAGAAAGCATTCATACCCCTTGACTTATTCCATATTTTGTTGTGTTACAGCCTGAATTCTAAATGGATCAAATATATTTTGTTCTTCTCACACATCTCAACACAATGCCCCGTAATGACAAAGTGAAAACATGTTTTTCAAAATGTATGTCCATTTATGGAAAATTGAATACAGAATGATCTAATTTACATAAATATTCACAGTCAATACTTTGCAGAAGCACCTTTGGCAGCAATTACAGCTGAGTCTTTCTGGGTAAGTCTCTAAGAGCTTTCCACACCTGGACTGTGCATCATTTGCTCATTATTATTTTCAAAATTCTTCAAGCTCTGTAAAATTGGTTGTTGATCATTACTAGACAACCATTTTCACTTATTGCCGTAGATTTAAGTCAAAACTGTAACTTGGACACTCAGGAACATTGTGTCTTCTTGGTAAGCAACTCCAGTCTAGATTTGGCCTTGTGTTTTAGGTTTTTGTCCTGCTGAAAGATTAATTAATCTCCCAGTGTCTGGAGGAAGGCAGACTGAATAAGGTTTACCTCTAGGATTTTGCTTAGCTCTATTTTGTTTCTTTTTTGATCCTGAAAAACATCCCAGTCCTTAATGATTACAAGCATACCCATAACATGATGCACGTGCTGACGGGATGGCATCACGCAGTTGCTACATATTATAATGGCGGTATATTCATGCTGCGAACAGCCCGTTCCATCTCATCCCAAAGACTTTCTATTGGGTTGAGGTCTGTGAACTGTGCAGGCCACTCAAGTAAACTGAACTTGCTGTCATGTTCCTAGAACCATTCTGAGAGAATACGTGCTTTGTGACATGACACATTATCCTGCTGGAAGTATCCATGTGACGAAGGGTGAACCGTATCCATGAAGGGATGCACCTGGTCAGCAACAATGTTCAGATACACTGTGGTGTTCAAACATTGCCCAATTGGTATCAAGAGACCTAACGTGTGCCAGGAAAACATTCCCCATACCATTACACCACCGCCTTCAGCCTGTACCGTTGACACCAGGCAGGATGGGGCCATGGACTCATGCTGCCAACACCACTGTTGTACTGCGCAATGAATTGCCTGTTTGTGGGCTGCCAGTTAGCTTGCCCAATTCTTGTCATTCTCCTTCGACGTCTCTCATCAACAAGCTGTTTTCACTCACAGGCCCGCGCTGACTGGACAGTTTTTGTTTATTTCACCATTCTCCATAAACTATTAACACTGTCGTGCGTGAAAAGCCCAGGAGGCCGGCCGTTTCTGAGATACTGGAACCGTTGCGCTTGGCAGCAACGATCATACCACACTCAAAGTCGCTTAGGTCACTCGTTTTGCCCATACTTACCTTCAATTGAATAGTAACTGAATGCCTCGATGCCCGTCTGCCCGCTTTATATAGCACACACGGCCAAGTGACACACTGTCTATAGGAGCGAACCATTTTTCTGAACGGTGGTGTACCTAATAAACGGACCACTGAGTGTAGATTTATAGTATATTCCCATTCCAATGCAGGAAGACCTTCTGTAGAATGACATCACTAGTGTAGTTGAATGATAATTATGTTGAATATAAAAAACGACATTCCTCAATCTGACTTCATTATTATGTGAATAAATGCAACAGGCCCTGTACATCTCTGGAATATTTAGTCAGCAAGCCAATTAAGAGGCTAAATACAAATATCTAATCCAGGCGACCAATGTTATTGTGTCAAGTAGACCAGGGATGTCAAGGTGGAATCCAAACATACTGTATACTATATGTAGTGTAAATTATATTTACCAATAGACCTACAGTCAATCAAATAATGCATTTACTCAATTCAACTAATAGGATGTATTAGTCATGAAATAATTAACACTCATACCATTACAGTGTACATGAAATACAGTGCTGTGAAACAGTATTTACCCCCTTTCAAATTGTTTCTACTTTTGCATGTATTTGATTCTGAATGTTATCAGATCTAAAATCAAAACCTAATATTAGATAAAGAACCCGGGTGAACAAATAACACATTCATTATATACAAGGAATTTCTCAGCTGCTAATGAGAACCTTGATGACCTTGTACCTAGCTGGTGGGAATTCCGGTGGAGTGCCCCCACCCAGGTACAGTAATGACAGTGCTGGCAACACTAGCTGCAGTAACCCATTGGGAGGGGGGTCACACTCTGACAATCAGAGAGGGGGCAAATTATTGTGGCCCTGGCGGCACAAAATAATCAAAAGGCCTGAATGCTCAGAGATGCTTGGGAAAATGGTCACAACGGGGGACCAGTGTGTGTGTGTTTTAGGGGAAAGGGGTGTATCTGAGCTCCATCTGCTAGGACTTGACATTAGTTAAGCAAATCTCCCCATTCTTGCTCAATTTTGCATGCCTTCGCTAACAGCTACAGCTGTAAATGCATTTGCGAATCAAGTCTTTACTTGAGTTGAGCTCGGGGATGGATCAACTGTCGAACATCTGAGCTTGTGATTGTTTGTGGGGGAAGGGTGGGGAGAGTGTGCGTATGTATCCCACATATGTTGCTAATGGGTAGTGATGTTAGGAACAGTATAGGATTAATCACAATAATTGTTTACCAAAATAATAATTGCTTACCAAAAATATAATTTTAGTAATGTCAGTCAAGGTTATAGGTTAAAAAAAACTCATATGAAGTGCCTACATTATTACGCACATTATTCGTTAATTGTAGAAATAAAATAAGATATGCAAGATGTTTTATATAGTGTATATATCTTTTTTTTTAATAACAGTATACAATACAATCGAGGTGAGGGCATTGGAAATGCTTTTGGCTGTTAATCTTCTTCTGTTCTTTAGGTGGCACTGTGTGTTCTTTTTAAAGAATGGGTCCCAATCTCTCAAAGGCCCTCGGATCCAGGTGGACAGGGGTGGTCTGCCAGTCCCTTGGACGACAACCTAACTTGAGATGACGGGAGGTTTTAGCGGGTTGGAATAGTGGAGAACAATTAGAGGTTTACTCAGTAGCAGTGCAAATATCATGGTGCAGTTATATGGACACTCAATCATCATGGTACTTTTTAATGGTAAATTACAAACATATATTGGAACTAGTGGATATACAGTATGGAAGCCTGACCTAGTGAGATATACAGTGGGCTCCAAAATTACTGGTACCCCTGACTGGCAATGCACAAACAATACTTTAAAAAATATAAACAATATCATTATAGAGGTAAACTCAAAATACCAACATGTGAGAAATACTGTACTTTATTAATGTTTCAATGGAACCAACCAAAATCAAACAATATTAGTGCAACCACCTCTGGCAAGTATAACAGCATGGAGTCTTTTCCTGTGATGTTTGACAAGGTTAAGTAACACATTTGGAGGGATTTTGGACCATTCCTCTGTGCAGATCCTTTCAAGATCCTTCACATTCTTGGGTTTGCGCTTATCAATTGCCCTCTTCCACTCAGCCCACAGGTTTTCGATTGGATGGAGGTCCGGCGACTGAGATGGCCATGGCAGAACATTGATTTTGTTGTCACAGAACCATTTCTGTGTGGATCTTGAGGTATGTTTCAGGTAATTGTCTTGTTGGAAAGTCCATCTATGGCCAAGTCCCAGCCTTCTGGCAGAGGAAACCAGATTGTCAGCCAAAATTGCCTAATACTTGGTGGAATTCATTATGCCATCAATCTTAACCAGTACCCACGGACCTCTGGAATTAAAACAGCCCCAAAACATCACTGATCCCCCTCCATATTTCACCGTGGGTATGAGGTGCCTCTCCTTGTATGCATCTCTGTTTCGACGCCAAACATGCCGATGCTGTATCTGACCAAAACGTTCAATTTTGGTCTCATTTGACCAGAGCACCTTCTTCCAGTCATAATTTAAATGACGTTTGGCAAACTCCAAGTGGTTGCATCTGTGTCTTGGGGTCAGAAAAGGCTTTCTTCTGGCAGCCCTTCCAAAGAGCCTGTGGATGTGGAGGTGGCGTCTGGTGGTGCTTTTTGAAACCTGGTGACCCCAAGACGCCACCGAGGCCTGCAATTCTTTCACAGTGATTCTTGGGGATTTTGTTTCTTCTCTCACCATCCTCCTCCCTTTCCTGGGGGGAAAAATGCATTTGCATCCTCTACCCATGAGGTTTTCAACTGTTCCATATCTTAAGAATGTTTTAATAATTGCCCTGACAGTGCTCAGGGGTATATTCAATCGTTTGTGGATTTTATTGTAGCCATTACCAGATTTATGAAGGCCTACAACCATCTGTCTCTTTTGAATTGCCAGTTCTTTTGTTTTCTTCATGGTGTTGGATGACAGTGGGATATTGCATGTGTGTTACCTCATTTTTATACCCTAGTGAAACAGGAAGTGATGTAATGGCTCAATATAGTTCCTTAAGACCTAGATCATCTTAAATAAGTTGAATTTAATTTGTGGTTTAATTTTGGTTGATGTTATTTACAACAATCTTTAAGGGTGCCATTAATTGTGAATCCTTGATTTGGAGGACATAGATTTTTAATTAAATTAATAAATTATTTTGGTTGGTTCCATTGAAACTTTAATAAAGTACAGTATTTCTCACATGTTGGTATTTTGAGTTTATCGCTATAATTATATTGTTTATATTTGTTTAAGCATTGTTTGTGCATTGCCAGTCAGGGGTGCCAGTAATTTTGGAGCCCACTGTCCATGGCAGAGGCTAAATCAAGCTAGTTATCTTGAGTACTTTCTTATGTCATTCTCGCCGGCACCAAAAGTTTGAAAAGTGTTGATAGGGGACAGAATGCGGTCGGACCATCAAATAATTGGCATATACATTACTTTTCCATGTGGGTGAGGATTTTGGAAATTTTATCAAAGCCTATTGGTTGACAACTTGTTTTGAACCAGAACAGAATCATTTATAACTAACTTTTTCCAACATAACATAGGTACAGCAGATCCCCTTATTGTATGGGACACTTTTAAATGTGCCTTTTTGAGGCCATGCAATTAAAACAAAAGCAATTTAAGTCAAAAGAGTTCATTTCAACAAAGAACATAGAGGGACTAACAGTACAGATAGATCACAATAAAACGGTACCATAGATGCACAGAATAAGTTAGAAAAAATGTATAATAATAAACAAACTTATTCAAGAAATAATGGTACCATGTCGTCAAAACAAGTTATACTTTTGACTCAACTGTCATTAGAACATTCTTCCAAGAGTCTTGATGATCATCCAGGTGTGTACAGGTGCTTTTTGGAAAACTTGAGTTAACTTCTTTGATGAGAAGGGTCCCACTGCATAACACAGTAAGAACCTCATACCAACGGTCAAGCATGGTGGTGGTAGTGATGGTTTGGGGATGCTTTACTGCCTCAGGAGCTGGACGACTTGCTTTTATAGAAGGAACCAAAGAATTCTACAGGAGAATGTCAAGCCATCCGTCTGAGTTGAGGCGCAGCCAGAGGGAAGGTTCACTGTGTCATGTAATTATTTAATCAAATTAGATTGGAATGTAATTACTGCAGGGTGGAACGTGTGTCTGACTTAGACAGGAGATGGAGCCTATTAGTGATTGTACGTATGTGTCACTTCCTGTGGGGTTGTAATGGTGACTTGGGCATCATAGGGTGTGTACGATGGGATGAATGTGATGTAGATTACGTGTCGGGAAGTAACCACAAGGATCCAGAGGTTGACACAAACATGTGCATGTACACACACTCATTCAAGGGCCAACATCTGGATGCAGTGCACGCAGAAAACACACAGCACCCAAGCTCTTTTATACCATTTCAGATAACAGAGAGCCAAGAGCCAAGACTAAATCGCACACTGCATAAAACAAACAGTATTTGAAGAAACGTATGTGCTCAAATTGTCACTTAAGTTGCTGAGCCCATGTGGTTTCAGATGAGCTGATTGGAAGCTATGCAAAGCAAGGTCTACATTTCACAGCACATGAGTCTCTGATTAAATCATTCACGTTTAATGGTTAGGAGGGGACAGATTGCACAATATCCTAATTTTTGTACATACTTCTAAATGAATCATTTAGATGACTTTGGGAATACTCAATGAAACTAAGCATTACAGATGTGTGTGGAATATAAATAAAAATGAACTTTAACAACTCAAGAGTGACAGAGTGAGATACAGCGACAAAAGGAAACAAAAAAAAGAGGTGTGTGTGTGTGTGTGTGTGTGCCCGTGTCAGACAGCCGGCCTCCAGAGGAGTGTCTAATTTGAAGAGTGCCTTTACTGCTGCCTGGTAGTCTGTCATTGTTTTCCGACCTCTGACCCATAATGGGAACATGTCCGTCCGTGTTTAACTTCCTTGATCAAAACTTATAATAAACGACAGAAATCCCCCATCCCTGTTTCTCTCCAAGGACAGTTTGTGTCCTGTCACGTCTATTTTGCTGGCAGATGAAATGATATAAAAACGTATACGGAAAGTTTGATTTATTTTTGTCATTGATAAGGACGTGTCTTTGAGGTTGAGGCAGATCAGAGGATGTGCTGGTCAGTATACACAGTGGGGAACCAGAATGCACTATCGTCCATTTGGCTGGTTGCCAAAATATAGATAGAGAAGGGGAACAAGTGAGTGTTCCCTTTGTACTCTTTCAGGTGACAGTCCTACACAGTAGGCAGGTATCCACTGACCTAGGTTTATTTGACAAAAGCAATGTAGCAACAACAAAATGGAAACGGCAGATATAGGAGAAACGCTCTAAGGATCTACAACATTTTTATCCATTCGACAGTGTGGATTTTTCTTTTGTGTAACTTTCTTTTTTTGTGACAAAAGGTGGAAACCGTGTTTTTCGAATAAACTATGATTGACGAATACTTTTGAAGGTACGCAGGTCACGTGATGTCATCACGTAACTATAAGCTGCGTAACTATAAGCTCCACTATTTATTCAAAATGTCTACTGCTTGCCAAATCGTGTTTCAACTATAAAAAAATAGTATGCTTCTTTGTAGGACAAAGATAAGAATGTCTGAATTGCATTGACTTACTTTTCTAGTTGGCTCAACTGGCAAGTGTCCCCATCCAGTTATTTCAGATCTACCGGAGTGAACGTTTCACCATGACAATACGTTGGCACAACATAATTATTAGAATATGGCAAATATTAGTGTAACGGCTTTCATATTCGTCCTCCTCCTCGGGCGAGGAGAGGCGAGACGGATCGGACCAATACGCGGAGTGGTTAGTGTTCATAATGATTTAATATAACAAAACTGAACACTGAATTACAAAACAAAATAAACGAAGTGCAGAAAACAGATACAGTACCGTGTGGTGAAAAACACAAACACGGAAACACAAACACCCACAAAACACACGTGAAACCCAGGCTGCCTAAGTATGATTCTCAATCAGGGACAACGATTGACAGCTGCCTCTGATTGAGAATCATACCAGGCCGAACACAAAATCCCAACAAAGAAAATCACACAGACAAACCCACCCAACTCACGCCCTGACCAACTAAAATACATACAAGACAAAGGAAAACAGGTCAGGAACGTGACAATTAGTCAATTATTGCATTCTATCCATGCCAGTATTCACGGGCTACCTGAGACATCAAACAGATAGCTGGGAGCCTATTTATTCATGTGCAATTTGCCTGAATGGGTAGTGGAAACTACATTTTTATTAGACACTAGGTTTTTGCAAAAACAGTTTTTCTTAGGTGTGACGTCATTACGTCCAGCTGTTTTTATCGACACAATATAGATACATGGAAACGCACCCTAGCAGGCAATTGCCGCATCTATTTTATATGCAAACTTTGTAAACGGCAAAAAAAAAATCGCTGGACAAGTTAATGGAAATATAGCTAATGTCAATTTACAGGAACGCTCTCCAAGCGTTGTAATATTTTGAGTGACAGCTTGTCAAATAACCCATTGGCAGATGCTCCCGGGAGTTTAAGATTGGGCTTTGATTCTAAATATCTACAAGAGATTCCTACCAAAACAGACACTGACTCAGACATGATAAAGATGTTCAATCCAGATTATTCCATTATCCTATCTTTAATTCATCTATGACTCAGCTGTCTATTATCTGAAATATGAATAATCATGAAATGTTTTTCCCAGTGACTTTATTATGCTGCATCTGGATTTGATCATTCACTTTTTAAATTATTTCTGATTAGCCCAGACGGCTGATTGTTTTGATTTCCTATAAATTAAAAACTGTTAATAATGAACAGTTAATTCACAGTCTAGTTTTGCATCTAGATAAGGAGCATAAGGACAGCTACTGTAACAGGTGAGGTCAGGACAGGCGTGCACACACAGTATCACAGGGTTTCTGCTTCAACTCTTCTATTGCCTGCCTGAGGTAATGCCTAGGATTAAGCTCAAAGGGCTAGCACAGTGTGATGGTACACAGATGATGAGGCTTCAAACCCAGTTAGTCACACCTGTACCATTTACAATGAACTAGAGTGCTTATTTAATGTGAGAGGGTCAGATACGCAATCTAAGGGCTAGCGATCCCGTCTTTGAGCCGTCGCAGACATCTCGATATTATCAAACATGTTTGATTTTAACAGCACAAAATCTGCACTGCTCTTGTAGTGTGATGTGCAATGACATGTTTTGAGAACGGTGATCAGCAATAGCCAATGAGATGATGACATAGTATTGAGTCACCCAGAATGTGTACTCTCAAGCAGAGGGATGACTACTACTAGTACGCGTTTGTAGGCCTACTTGCCTTTAACCAAAGCCAAAGTGTCAAATCATTACCGCTCTGATGTTTACAAGCAATGTTATTCAATTCAAAATGTATTGGCTAGATATTTCAACTCTCTATGGCAAGCGTGAATGTCTGACTGAAAAGGTTTATTCGGCTGCTTTGATCAACAGCTCTATCTAGCTACGTTAACAATCTAATCACATCATCACATTGTATTTGCGAGACAGCGTCCAAGTGAAGAATCTTGTAGTGTGTGACCCACTATGTTGGCAAGACCGAAAAATACAGGAAAGACGGTTGTTAATGTGAGAAGCTCAGCGGTTAGGATTTTGAAAGTCGTGTAGTGAATGGCCAGCATTAGATGAGTAACCCTGGGCACCCGAGTGGTGCAGCGGTCTAAGGCACTGCAGCTCAGTGCTAGAGGCGTCACTCCAGACCTGGCTCAATTCCAGGCTGTATCACAACAGCCTGTGATTGGAAGTCCCATAGGGTGGCACACAATTGGCCCAGTGTTGTCTGGGCTGGGGTAGGCTGTCATTGTAAATAATAATTTGTTCTTAACTGAAAATGTGAATTGCACACAGACAGAGGGAATTGTAGGCAGGGTGCCCTCGCAACAACATTTCACAGTCTCAATTTTAGTATTCAACATTTGTCCATAAACGTCAAAACTTGACAGTTACATTTAGGAATTAATACCGACTGGTTATGGTAAGGGTTAAGGTTTGAGATAGGGTTAAAACTTAAAGAAAGAAAATATGATTGCCAAGCACTGGGATTGACGCTGTGATCCTAGGAGCTGTAGCTAGCTGTGTAACCCTTCCACAATCCACATCCACAACACCGTAGCAAGCCATAAGCCTACTTGATGGTAATAGGTGCTCACGTTGCCCCTAGTGGCCAGTATTGAAGGCATCTCCCGACGTCCTGGGGACCTGGACAAACGTTGAATACTGAAGTGAATCTGGTGTGACCTGGTTGGCCCTTGCTAGTTTTCTCACCAGGACATCAACCACCCTCCTCACAGGGGGAGAAAGGCTTTGAAGACTAATGTAGAGCATTATGTAATCCACCCCATCCATTACTAGAGGTGTTTGAATTTGAGTTTGGGAGTTTCACTTCATTGCCTGTGATTACTTCTTCTCAGCCAGGTCCAGTCTGTTCCTGATCTGCTGTGTCCTCTAATTCAGGTGTTCCCAAACTGGCGTACACGCAATGCCATCAGGGGTACGCCAAATAAAAATGTGATTCACATTTTTGAAAAAATGTCAAATATATAAATAATTATTCACATTTTCAAATAGTCCATTTATATTTTCCAACGGGGCTATACATTTGGGTGAGGGTTTTTTCCTCGCCTGAGTAACCTTATTTCACTGCCCAAAATGGTATTAAACCATCTAGTGTTCAGTAGAATAACAACACAATGTCAAATACAGGTAGCCTAGTAAAATAATTAACATCCAATGCCTTAGGCATTCTACAAGGAGGCATGTGGACTGCAGATGTGGCCAGAGCAATAAATTGCAATGTCCGTACTGTGAGACGCCTAAGACAGCACTACAGGAAGACAGACGGACAGCTGATCGTCCTCACAGTGGCAGACCACGTGTAACAACACCTGCACAGGATCGGTACATCCGAACATCACACCTGCGGGACAGGTACAGGATGGCAACAACAACTGCCTGAGTTACACCAGGAATGCACAATCCCTCCATCAGTGCTCAGACTGTCCACAATAGGCCGAGAGAGGCTGGACTGAAGGCTTGTAGGCCTGTTGTAAGGCAGGTCCTTACCAGACATCACCGGCAACAACGTCGTCTATGGGCACAAACCCACCGTTGCTGGACCAGACAGGACTGGCAAAAAGTGCTCTTCACTGACGAGTTGCGGGTTTGTCTCACCACGGGTGATGGTCGGATTCGCGTTTATCGTCGAAGGAATGAGCGTTACACCGAGTCCTGTACTCTGGAGCAGGATCGATTTGGAGGTGGAGGGTCCATCATGGTCTGGGGCGGTGTCATTGCAGGCAATCTCAATGCTGTGCGTTATTTTTTTAAATAACGTTCCCAAGGTAAACAGACCAGATCGGGTCCAGATCGTAGAATATGCATATAATTTACAGATTAGGATAGGAAACACTCCAAAGTTTCCAAAAATGTCAAAATATTGTCTGTGAGTATAACAAAACTGATTTTGCAGGCGAAAACCTTAGGAAATCTAACCCAAAAGTGATTTTATTTTATTTTAAATCTGTGTTTCATTGCCCGTCTTTCTTCCATTTAAAGGGGTATCGACTAGATTCATTTTCCAATGGCTTCCTCAGGCTGTGACCAGGCTTTAGACATAGTTTCAGGCTTTTATTTTGAAAAATGAGCGAGATTTTTCAAAACTAGTCAGGTGTCCTTTGATTAGTTCCTACGCGCGAGAGGGGTAGCTCTCCATTTTCTTTCTCTCTTTTATTGAATAGGTTACGGTCCGGTTGAAATATTATCGATTATGTAAATATTATCGATTATGTATACTCAATCCACAGAGGATTGATTATAAAAAACATTTGACATGTTTCTACGAACATTACGGATACTTTTTGGAATTTACGTCGAATGGAAAGAGGCTGTGGTTTTCTGAACATAACGCGCAACCCAAATGGCGTTTTTTTGTTAAAAAAGTTATATTTATCGAACAAAAAGAACATTTATTGTGTAACTTGGAGTCTCGTGAGTGCAAACATCTGAAGATTATCAAAGGTCAGCGATTAATTTTATTGCTTTTCTGACTTTCGTGACCATGCTAATTTGGGGCTAGCTGTTCTAGCATTGATTGATACATTCACAAAAGCTTGGATTGCTTTCGCTGTAAACGCATATTTTCAAAATCTGACACGATAGGTGGATTAACAACAAGCTAAGCTGTGTTTTGATATATTTCACTTGGGATTGCATGATTATAAATATTTTTTGTAATATTTTGGAATCTGATACTTTTGGGAATTTTCTTCTGCCTTTCAGGACCGGAACAAGGCTGTGGTTTTCTGAACATAAAGCGCAACCCAAATGGCGTTTTTTTGTTATAAAAGTAATATTTATCGAACAAAAATAACATTTATTGTGTAACTGGGAGTCTCCTGAGTGCAAACATCTGAAGATTATCAAAGGTAAGCGATTAATTTTATTGCTTTTCTGACTTTCGTGACCATGCTAATTTGGGGCTAGCTGTTCTAGCATTGATTGATACACTCACAAAAGCTTGGATTGCTTTCGCTGTAAAGCATATTTTCAAAATCTGACACGATAGGTGGTTTAACAACAAGCTAAACTGTGTTTTGGTATATTTCACTTGTGATTGCATGATTATAAATATTTTTAGTAATATCTGGCGCCCAGCAATTCAGCGGTTGTTTAGGAAAATGATCCCGCTAAAGGGATCCGTAGCGCAAAGAAGTTAAGTTTGCTGAAAATAAACGCAGTTGACAGTGAGAGTTTCTTTTTTTGTTGAGTTTATATGAATTGCAAATCAGCCTTTACTTAAACCATGTTTCTTGTCTATTTCATGGTTACAATGTGTAATCATTGATGTCCCAGGAGCAGGAGTGGTAAACACTGTTAACTTCTTTGGGACAGGGGGGCAGTATTGAGTAGCTTGGATAAAAAGGTGCCTAGAGTAAACTGCGTGCTACTCTGTCCTAAAAGCTAGAATATGCATATAATTAGAAGATTCAAATAGAAAACACTCTGAAGTTTCTAAAACTGTTTGAATGATGTCTGTGAGTAACAGAACTCATATGGCATGCAAAAACGTGAGAAAAATCCAACAAGGAAGTGGGAAATCTGAGGTTTGTACTGTTTCAACTCTTTACCTATCCAAGATACAGTGGAAATGGGGTCATGTTGCACTTCCTAAGGCTTCCACTAGATGTCAACAGTCTATAGAACCTTGTTTGATGCTTCTACTATAAAGGAGGGGGGAATGAGAGGGGATTGAGTCAGAGGTCTGGCAGAGTTCCACGAGCTGGTCACGAGCTGGTCACGCCCATTCACATGAGAGGTAGCTTGCGTTCCATCGCATTTCTGAAGACAAAGGAATTCTCCGGTTTGAACATTATTGAAGATTTATGATAAAAACATCCTAAAGATTGATTCTATACTTAGTTTGACATGTTTCTACGGACTGTAATATTACTTTTCGTCTGAACCTTCGCCTGGACCTGCCAGCGCGTCGTCAGTTTGGATTGTGTACTAAACGCGCGAACAAAAGGAGGTGTTTGGACATAAATGATGGACTTTATCGAACAAATCAAACATTTATTGTGGAACTGCTTTATTGAAATCTGACACAGCGGTTGTATTATGGAGAAGTTCCATGCATAACACATGTATTATCATCAACATTTACAATGAGTATTTCTGTAAATTGATGTGGCTCTCTGCAAAATCATCGGATGTTTTGGAAGCAAAACATTACTGAACGTAACGCGCCAATGTAAACTGAGATTTTTGGATATAAATATGAACTTTGTCGAACAAAACATACATGTATTGTGTAACATGAAGTCCTATGAGTGTCGAAGATCATCAAAGGTTAGTGATTAATTTTATCTCTATTTATGCTTTTTGTGAGTCCTCTCTTTGGCTGGAAAAATGGCTGTGTTTTTCTGTGGCTATGTACTGACCTAACATAATCGTTTGGTGTGCTTTCGTCGTAAAGCCTTTTTGAAATCTGACACATTGGCTGGATTCACAACAAGTGTAGCTTTAATTTGGTGTATTGCATGTGTGATTTCATGAAAGTTTAGGGACGCTAGCATCCCACATATCCTAGAGGGGTTAAAGTGTATAATTGTAATACATACATGTAGACACGGCGTGATTCAAAGAATGGAGTTTGATACACCTGGTATTGGATATGTGTCACGTTCTGACCATAGTTCTTGTGTGTTTTACTTGTTTTAGTGTTGGTCAGGACGTGAGCTGGGTGGGCATTCTATGTTGTGTGTCTAGTTTGTCTGTTTCTATGTTTGGCCTAATATGGTTCTCAATCAGAGGCAGGTGTTTTGTGTTGTCTCTGATTGGGAATCATATTTAGGTGGCTTGTTTTGTGTTGGGGTTTGTGGGTGGTTGTCCTCTGTCTTTGTATTCTGCACCAGATAGGACTGTCTCGGTTTTCACATTTGTTATTTTGTATAGTGTTCACGTTATCGTCTTTTTGTTTATTACACATGTTGAACACTAGCCGCGCTGCATTTTGGTCCTCTCCTTCACCAACGGAAGAAAACCGTTACAATATGACTGAAAAAAAACTTGCTAAATAGCGATTTTCGTAAATTAACTTAATGACAAGAAATGTGCACAATTGTTTGTCTCTACATTAACTAACATATTCCTCTCAATTGTAAATGTTTTGCTTGACTCATTATGACGTTATAATTACTTACATTTGCTTCCACAGTAATGTTTTTGCTGAAGAAAGTCACCAGTGACGGGTAGTATAACGTCAAATTCGTCATTGGAACCACTCGATATGATTGGTCATATAAAAACCTTGGGACCCAAATCCATAATGAGTGCTCTAACTCTCTCCTGCGGTGTTCTGGAGCAACGAAGCAGTGATGCTGGGTACCTATAAGTCCCGCGGCGTGAGCTCGCAAATCTACACCTGCACCTGTTCTGCTTCCACGAGCACATCCATTGCTAGCATCAGCATTGCTAGCATAATTCTACATTTGTTGTTAGCACAGCTAGCATGGGCCACTGACAGTTGTGAATCTCATGCAGCCGAAGAGCTACTTCACCTTTACCCAGGAAAGCACCGAACAACAGACAGGGACGTTGGACCATCGAAGAGGCGCAAATATGATTTTGGGTTCACTTATATTGTGAGTAGCGCCTTTCCTCAGCCACAGTGTGTTGTATGTGCAAAAGTACTATCTCACAACTCGATGAAACCTTCACTCTTGCGCAGACATTTAAAAACAAAACATGCCAATTTGAATAATTAGCCACGGGAGTTTTTTGAGCGAGAATTAAGACGATTTTCGAGTAGTAAGACATATAAAACATATAAAAACGTATAAAATCAACAGATACCATTGATAAGAAGGGGCTAGAAGCGTCTTATATGGTGAGCTACCGAGTAGCTAGGACAGGCAAGCCCCATACTATTGTGGAGGACTTAATTATTCCTGCTGCCGCAGATATGCACTGGACAATTGTCACGATCGTCCATGGGTGAGAGAGAGGACCAAGGCGCAGCGTGTGGAAAATACATCTTCTTTTATTTAGAAGAGAGAAAACACGAAATGAACACTATACATAAACTGAAACAAAACAACAAACGACCGTGAAGCTACAAACGTTAGTGCACACACAAGCTACAAACGTTCAACATAGACAATTACCCACATTAACCTAATGCCTATGGCTGCCTTAAATATGGCTCCCAATCAGAGACAATGAATGACAGCTGTCTCTGATTGAGAACACTTCAGGCAACCATAGACTTACCTAGACAACTACACTAGACACTGCCCCATACACATACAACACCCCTAGACACTACAAAAACACATACATTCCCCATGTCACACCCTGACCTAACTAAAATAATAACAAAAACAAAGATAACTAAGGCCAGGGCGTGACAACAATACTTGGACAGAATGTCCAAAAAACTATACAGACAATGCCTTCATGAAACAACACTGTTTTAAGACGCATAAGTGACATGGCAGGAGATGTTTTGAAACAATTACTGCTTCGCATACAAGCCAGTGAATTCAATGCGTTACAGCTGGATGAGTCAACAGACGTGGCGGGTTTGGCACAGCTCGTGGTATATGTCCGTTACGTTTATGGGGGGTCAATTAAGGAAGACATCCTCTTCCGCAAACCACTGGAAACCAGGACAACAGGAGAGGACCTTTTTTAAGTACTGGACAGCTTTGTGACATCAAATGGACTTTGGTGGTCAAGATGTGTTGGTATCTGTACTGATGGCACAAAAGCCATGACAGGGAGATATAGTGGACTGGTAATGCGCGTGCAAGCAGTTGCTCCAGACGCCTGTGGCGGATGAATCAGAATTAGTTGGGTAACATAGATAATTAAGATGTTTTATTTGCATAATATGCTTATGTGAGATACTTGTCATTAGAATGTATCCTTTTGGACTATAGTGTTGGCAGTTGCACTTTTCCCTAAGCTGGGGCTCAGTCACTTGGGGCCCAGAGAGGGGAGAGGTCAGGCTTGTCTTTCACATGTCTCTGGTGCTATGCAGAATATCAGAAAGGGAAGAGGACAGAATGGAACATTGTCTTCATATGTGAATGTGTCTTTACCTATTCTTAAACCATGTGACGGGATGGCGTGATTAATGGGGAACCAATTACTTGTCTCCACAATGTCCGTGCGCCAGTCACTCCCTCCTTTTCCCATTGGAGGGAGGTGTATGACAGTGTCTGGAAACATTGTATGTCCTCTCTGGTCTTACACTTATCCTGGGATAGTGTAAGACCTAGAGGCTCACTCCCCTCAGTGAGCTTGTCCAGGAGTGGGGTCAAGAGGGGGTTTACTTGAGATGGTTGTATCTAGAGTTGATAATTGATATATGCCATTGGATGAGTTGGTGTTTTTGTACTATGAGGTACCAGGAACGAGATTAGAACCTCGTCTGAGGGACCAAACTGAACGATAATTTATAGCGAATGTTATCTGGCTAAGGGATACTCCTTTCTCAAGAAAAAGTATTTATTTGTGAACTGTTCCTAAGATCTGTGATTCGTCAGTGTAAGTTGAGAGGGGTGTATCTTGGCTTTAAAAGATCTTTGTACTTTTCTGGTGGTACTTCTCAACGGTTCATTAGAAATAGTGAATTGTTGAAAGTCGAATGCTATTGCAAAGCTTATTATTATTAAAGATGTAGTTTAACCTGTTGAGGCTAGGGGGTGCTGTTGTCACTATTTATGTAAATCGTGTAATTTTTTAAACGGCTTCCTACTAAATTCGTGATCGTACAATATGCATATTATTACTATTATTGGATAGAAAAAAGTCTATAGTTTCTATAGGCGTTGGATTTTTGTCTCTGAGTGGAACAGAACTCATTCTACAGCAATTTCCCTGACATGGAGTCAGATTTCACACATTTTGGCCCCTGATCTGGAGTCAGTTTAAAGGCCACTGTTATAGCTATGAGCATACAGACACTGCTTACGTCTTCCCCTGGATGCCTTTACGTGATGACGATTTGAATGGTGTCGATTGCCCAATCACAGCCACTATAAATCAAAAAAACCTGTAGGTAGGAACTCTTTTCCAGCTGCGTCAGGCGCGCGGTGGCCACCGACCCGCACTTGTTCCAAGCATTAGTGTAGGGCACAGGTGTCAAACTCATTCCACGGAGGGCCGAGTGTCTGCGGGTTTTCGCTCCACCCTTGTACTTGATTGATGAATTAACATCACTAATTAGTTAGGAACTCCCCACACCTGGTTGTCTAGGGCTTTATTGAAAGGAAAGACCAAAAACCTGCAGACACAAGGCCCTCCGTGGAATGAGTTTGACACCCCTGGTGTAGGGAGTAATATTTCTCCGGTCATGTTTCTACTCGTTATAGGAGTTAAAAACATCATAAGGTAGTTAATTTAAACCGTTTTATAGCAATTTATACCCGTTTAGTGCGATTTTGGGACATTTATTTCTGAGACTTTTTGAAGAGCCGGGCAGGTTTCCAGTTCATGCCGAACGCAGTTGGCATTTCCACATGGCAAGAGGACAGCTTTCGACCAAAAGACGATTAGACCCAAGAAAGGATTCTTTGACCAAGATTCTGATGGAAGAACAGCTCAAAGTAGGAACAATTTATTATGATAAATCGTGTTTCTGTCGAAAAATGTTAATGGCTTAGGACGCCATCTTGTTTGACGTAGCTTCGCTTGGCGCAAACTGTATTGAAAAGTAAGGATAATTTAAAAAATGTAATTCCGCGATTGTATTAAAACCTGTTTGGGCTGCAAGCCCGAAATCGGCCGAAAATGACACCCCTGCAGGGCGCGAAATTCAAAATCTATTTTTTAAAAATATTTAACTTTTACACATTAACAAGTCCAATACAGCATTTGAAAGATAAACATCTTGTCAATCCAGCCAACATGTCCGATTTTTTAAATGTTTTACAGAGAAAACACCACATATTTATGTTAGCTCACCACCAAATACAAAAGTGGACAGACACGTATGAATTATGATTATGAAGTATGAATTATGATTGAAGTAGCATGCACAAGCCAACCGAAATAAACTAAAACCAACCTAAAGAGCCCAGAAAAAACTACCTCAGATGACAGTCATATAACATGTTACACAATAAATCTATGTTTTGTTCATAAAAAGTGCATATTTTAGCTATAAATCAGTTTTACATTGATGCTACCCAAAAATGCTAATACATAGCTAGAGTCTGAATCCAGCCGGGAGTAGCCAGAGAAAATACATACACCAACGTCGGCTACTAATTACACCTCATAAAACATTTCAGAAAAACATATGGTGGATAACTAATGAAAGACAGATATCGTGTGAATAAAGCCAACATTTCCGATTTTTGAAGTGTTTTACAGCGAAAACACAATATATCGTTATATTAGCTAACAACATAAGCTAGCATAAGGCAGCATTGATTCTAGTCAAGCGCTAGCCTAGCACAGTTAGCAGAGTTAGCATCCAACAGTTCGACATATATATGAAAAAGCATCCCAAATTGGGTCTTATCTTTCTTGATATTCCATCAGAATGTTGTAACGGGGTCCAATGTCCAGTAGAGTCTTTAGTTGGGTTCCAGAACGAATTATTTCCCTCTTTGGTTAGCATGCACGATAGCATTGCGGCGCTAGAAAGCGTTTCTTCAAAAAATTCTTCCGTCGTTTCACATCTAAAGTCCAGAATAAATTGCAATAATATAATTAAAGTATATTGAAAAAACATACTTTAGGATGATTTTGTGACATGTATCAAATAATATCGTAGTCAGGCATCATATTCAACGTTATCTACCTTGTTCCAGAAGCCGAGAACAAATTATCCTTCGCGCCCGGATTTTTTTTTTAACTGCGCAGGTCTCACAAGAAGGTGTGTTATTCAGTCCATGGACGAGATATTCGACTCCTTTCAATTCTCACTTCCGCATTACAGTCTGACGAACGCCTGTGACGTGTCCCTATGGTCCTAAGTCAAAGGGCCTTTTATAGAGAAGGTCTTAAAGAGACACATCGCATTTTGGAAAACTCAATTCGGCTGGGAAAATGGCTGTAAAAATATTTCTGTTCGACTTAGAGAAACAATTCAAACCTTTTTAGAAACTACAGACTGTTATCTATCCAACAGTAGGAAATATATGCATATTATAAAATAAAAAGTTTCTTTGGAGGCCGTTTGAAAATGTGCACACATCTTCCAGTATTTTCAATATTCAGCTTGCAGCCATAACAGGTTTTAAGAATTAAATTGTCTATCAATCGCTGTCTATCAATCGCTGTATTTTTTAGTCAAGTTTATGAGTATTTATGTATAAGACTAGATCACTGTCTAATATGGTGCAGGACATTTTCTGACCAGCTGAGCTACTTTTGTCATTGTCTAACCATGATTTTGGTGGCTAAATATGCACATTTTCGAACAAACTGTATATGGATTGTGTAATATGATGTTACAGGAGTGTCATCGGAAGAATTCTGAGAAGGTTAGTGAAAAAATTAATATATTTTGGCGATGTTTACGTTATCGCTCTCTTTGGCTAGAATCAATGCTCTGGTAACGTTTGCATATGTGGTATGCTAATATGCCGCTAGTCCTAGACAGGTTAAGTGTAAATCTGGTGTGTAGTTTGTAACTCTCCTCATTTGGTAAAGCAGAAATATGCCAACACACGCCACTTTGGTACACTTCAGCATCCACCAAGAGGCTCTTGTGGCCAAGGGAATGCCTGACAGCTTGTAATATGTTTTGGGCACTACAGTGAAAATTGTTAACTTTGTTAAAGCAAGGCCCCTGAACTCTCATAAATGTTCTGCACTTTGCAATGATATGGGCAGCGACCTTTTAACACTTTTACAACATACAGAAGTGCGCTGGTTATCAAGGGGCAAAGTATTGACACGTTGTTTTAAATTGAGAGACGGGCTTAAAGTTTTCTTTACTGACCATCATTTTCACGTGTCTGACTGCTTGTATGATGACGAGTTTCTCACAAGACTGGCCTATTTGGGTGATGTTTTTTCTCGCCTGAATGATTTGGATCTAGGATTACAGGGGCTCTCCACCACTATATTCAATGTGCGGGACAAAATTGAGGCTATGATTAAGAAGTTGGAGTTCTTTTCTGTCTGCATTAACCTCTACAGAGTACCTAACCCGGATCCGGGAGCACCCCCCACACCCCCCACACTGATTAGCATCGCTAGCATAGCGTCACAATTAAATAGTAGCATCTAAATATCATTAAATCACAAGTCCAAGACACCCAGTGAAAGACACAGATCTTGTGAATAAAACCACCATTTCAGATTTTTTAAATATTTTACAGGGAAGACACAATATGTAAATCTATTAGCTAAACACGTTAGCAAAATGACACCATTTTCTTACTCCAACAGTTTCTTACTCCATCAGGTGCTATCACCAATTCGGCTAAACTAAGATATTGATAGCCACTAACCAACAAAAAAATTCTTAAGATGTCTGATAACATATTTATGGTATAGCATAGTTTTTTTTTTTTAAATGTGCATTTTTCAGGTATAAATCACAGTTCTACATTGCAGCTGCAATCTGATATAGTGCTGATGCAGCTAGAACAATTACAGAGACCAACGTTATATAACTAATTACTTGTCTTAAAACATTTCAGAAAAAATACACAGCGTACAGACATTGAAAGCCCAACATCTGGTGAATCCAAACAATATTTCAGATTTTTTAAATGTTTTATAGCGAAATTAGCATAACTAGCTAATTAGCATAACCAGGCCAGCCAAAACCAGCTGGACGCGCGCGACCAGTTCACATGCACGACAGATATATGAAATAACATCGTAAATTGGGTCTTACTATTGCTGGTCTTTCATCAGAATGTTGATCAAGGTGTCCTTAGTCCTGATGAGTCGTTCAATCCATTCACAATGGCAACTTCCCCTCTTCATTTAGCCTGGGTACTGGTCGACTGGCACGGCCCCTGTCCAAAGTTAAAAAACTCAAAGAACGGAACACGGCAAAACTCCCGAAAAAATTCTAATAATCTGATTAAACTATATTGAAAAAACATACATTACGGTGATATGGTCACATGTATCAAACAAACTTTGACACGGAGATAGTTTTCATCCGTAACGTCAGCATAACAAAAGTCAATGGCTTCTCTAAACGCGCATCTCAGGAAACCGGAAGTTGTCGGTCACGCTAAAGAAATAGGTCTTATTTCACGTCAGTACAAGATAAACAAAAAATTTCTCCTCTGACGTCTTCCAGACACCCAGAGGAAGAAGAAGGAAGTGTGTTTCGGGTCATAGGTCGCGTGACCATATATAGGCAGAGCTTTGAAGCGAGCATACACATCTTGCAATCTTTTTCTGGCTCAGGGAAAGTGCTGTGAAATGACCTGTGTTTGACTCAGAGACAAAATTGGAACGGTTTTAGAAACCATGGCTTGTTTTCTATCCAATGGCATATGGTTATATGCATATAGTAACAGCAATAATTGAATAAGAGGCAGTTTTATCTGTAGAGGCAATTATGCTAATGTGAAAACAGCACCCCCTGTATTCTCAAGAAGTTAAGGGCTTGTATGTAAGCGTTTCACTATTCTATTTGGCGCATGTGAAGAATAATATTTGATTTGAGATGGTTGATGAGCTGTGCCTAGTTTTCTCCAGACATAGCACTTTGCATTCAGGCAAAAGAGTTTCATATTTGTCTCATCAGGTCACAGAATTGTTTGCCTTATGCTCTTGAGTCTTTCGTGTGCCTTTTTGGCATTCATCTGGCCACTATCTTATAAAGCCCAGATTGGTGAAGTGCTGTAAAGACTGTTGTCCTTCTGTCTGGTTCTATCATTCAGCCAAGGAACTCTGTAGTTATATCAGAGTGGTCATTGGGTTCTTGATCACCTCCCTGACCAAGGTCCTTTTTGCCCGGTTGCTGAGTTTGGTCGGATGGCCAGTTCTAGGCAGTCTGGGTAGTTCCATATTTTTTCCATTTCCCAATAATGGAGACCACTGTGCTCTTAGAAACTTTCAACACTCTACAAATTGTTTCATACCCTTCCCCAGATATACACTGTAAAAAACATTAAGGACACCTTCCTAATATTGAGTTCCAACCCCCCTCTTGCCATCAGAACATCCTCAATTCGTTGGGACATGGACTCTACATGGTGTCGAAAGCATTCCATAGGGATGCTGGCCCATGTTGACTCCAATGCATCTCACAGTTGTGTCAAGTAAGGATGTTCTTTGGGTGGTGGACCATCTTGATACACACTGGAAACTCAGCAGCGTTGCAGTTCTTGACACAAACCAGTGCGTATTTTGCCTTGCCCATTCACCATCTAAAGGGCACACGTCTCAATTGTCTCAAGGCTTACAAATCCTTAATTAACCTGTCTCCTCCCCTTCATCTACACTGATTGAAGTGGATTTAACAAGTGACATCAATAAGGGATCATAGCTTTCACCTGGTCAGTATATGTAATGGAAAGAGCAGGTGTCCATATTGCTTTGTACACTCAGTGCATACCTCATCACAATTCTCATCACAAATCTCAGAGATCTACAGACAGTTCCTTGGTATAGCTGGTTGAGAGAATGCCAAGAGTGTGCAAATCAAGGCAAAGCGTGGCTACTTTGAAGAATATGAAATATATTTTGATATGTTTAACACTTTTTTGGTTACTACATGATTCCATATGTGTTATTTCATAGTTTTGATGTCTTCACTATTATTCTACAATGTAGAAAATAGTAAAAATAAAGAAAATCCCTTGAATGAGTAGGTGTGTCTGACTGGTACTGTATAAAAAAAAAGTTTAATAAAATATATACCTTTACTACTATAGTCCATAGAAACACATTGAATAACACATTCATAAATGTCAAAAAATAAATCATAACGAATACGGTTTTGAACTGTCTGTCCTTTATCTAAGAGATATAAGAAAGCTTAGGAAATATTTGTAATAAAATTCACAGATATTTAACCCCGTATTTTAATTGGCACAAACTACCTCCATACTTCCATTCGTCTGAATGGAAGTGACACTTGGTGCCAAACGGTTCGGACGCTACAGACAGAAGTTGGCACATCAGCGTTACGGACTTCAGACGAGTGGGAATTTGTAGGCCAACCCGTTTGAACGCTACAGACATTTTCTAAGAAGACCGATTTTTAGGATGTTTTATGGTCTGACAAACAACGCTGTAGCTCGGCCACCTTCCCCCGCAGATGAGAAAGGCCAACATATGCGGATGCGGTGGATTGAGGCGCAAAAAAAACAATCTCTAGTTTAAACTGACAGATTTTGATAGTGATTTTTTTATTATGTTACTTAGATTGACGTACGACTCATCAGGATTAATTCAGTACACCCTCCCTTGTCAATGCAATTTTCTTTAAGCCATTCTAATCTAAATTTGTGCCGACTGTTCAACAGTGTCAAGTTATTTTTCAGTGTGTTCCCAGAAATCTGAACCCGTTAAGCAAAATTACGTTTAAAAGTTGTCTTTTCCAGACGTTGAAGTCAGGTTCATTTTTGATTCTGAAAAAATACTTTTGTTTTACTGTGCGGTAATGTACTGCATTCTGCGGTGTTCTGCTACAGTGGTTCTCAAACCTGACCTCAGGGACCCCCAGACTTTTTCCAATTTTGCTGTAGCTCCTCAAGAGTTTGAGAATTAGTTGACAAGTTGAATCAGGTGTGCTAGTTCTGGAGTAGATAAACGGCCGAAGAACTCACATACATTTCCCAAAACACCACGTAGGGAGAACATTCAAGAAGTGCATCGTTAGAGCATGTGGCGATACTGATAGGTTTGAAAGAAAGGCAGCGCTGCTCGTAGATCAGCCCTCTGCATTCAAATCTTACTTTGACATTAGATACTGATGATGGATCAGCTCCTAGAATGAAATGATCACCTATGGATGCAATATTGAGGCAGCTTAATGTAAATGCTTAGGCTATGCACTAAATCTAATATTTGACACAATATTGTGCACATGCTGTTAGACCTACACATCATGAAATTGAGGCAAAAATTACAGACAGAGCCTACAATTAGCAAAATAGAAGTTAGCTGTTCTACGAGTGGTCTGAGACAGTCGGTAAATAACTAGTGTTTTTCAGTGCAACATTAGTAACGATGGTTTTGGGAAACCACTATGAGATTTAACGATGCACCTACAAAGGTTCTAACGAAGAACTTAGCCTTAAGATGCTTTTGGGAAACCTGGCCCTGGACAATAAATTATGTGAGATAAAACAATTTTGTATGATCACCTTCCGGTGTAAAAACCATGGAAATTAAAAACAAAAAAATATGTTTTAAGTGAGAAGTAGTCATTGGCCTGAAGCCGAAACATAAAGCAAATTCACATGAGCACCACAACGCCTACTCCACCCATGCTCTATAAAGGTTTTCCAGATTTGACCTAATACAGTAACTATGTTGGTATATTGTACTTCAAACAATGTGTATGCAGGTTGCTTAGGATTCAAACCTTCTCAAACAGCCTAATTCATCATCTTCAGCGGAATAATGGACTTTACAATGTCCTGCTATTAAAATAATGTTTATATACAGTACTAGTCAAATGTTTGGACACATCTACTCATTCAAGAATTGTTCTTTATTTTGACTATTTTCTACATTGTAGAATAATAGTGAAGACATCAAAACTACGACATAACACATATGGAATCATGTAGTAACCAAAAAAGTGTTAAACAAATCAAAATATATTTTATATTTGAGATTCTTCAAAGTAGCCACCCTTTGCCTTGATGACAGCTTTGCACAATCTTGGCATTCTCCCAACCAGCTTCACGAGGTACTCATCTGGAATGCATTTCAAATAACAGGTGTGCCTTGTTAAAAGTTAAATAATTAAATTTCTTTCCTTCTTAATGCGTTTGAGCCAATCAGTTGTGTTGTGACAAGATAGGGGTGGTACACAGAAGATAGCCCTATTTGGTAAAGACCAAGTCCATATTGTGACAAGAACAACTCAAATAAGCAAAGAGAAACAACAGTCCATCATTACTTTAACTACGGGATCGGTGACCCCCCTCGGGACAGTTGAGCTAACGTGCGCAAATGTGATTAGCATGATGTTGTAAGTAACAACAACATTTGCCAGGACAAAGACATATCTGATATGGGCAGAAAGCTGAAATTCTTGTTAATCTAACTGAACTGTCCAATTTACAGTAGCTATTACAGTGAAATAATACCATGCTATTGTTTGAGGAGAGTGCACAATTATGAACTTGAAAATGTATCAATAAACCAATTAGGCACATTTGGGCAGTCTTGATACAACATTTTGAACAGAAATGCAATGGTTCATTGGGTCAGTCTAAAACTGCACATACACTGCTGCTATCTAGTGGCCAAAATCTAAATTCAGCCTAAACTGGAAAAATACAATATGGCCTTTCTCTTGCATTACAAAGATGATGGAAAAAAAACGTTTTTTTTTCTTTGTATTATCTTTAACCTGTTGGGGATGGGGGCGCTGTTTAGACTATTTATGCTAATGTGGCTAATTTTTTAAACGGCTTCCCACAAAATCCTTGATCGTACAATATGCATATTATTATTATTATTGGATAGAAAACAGTCTATAGTTTCTATAGGAGTTGAAATTTTGTCTCTAAGTGGAACAGAGCCCATTCTACAGCAATTTCCCTGACATGGAGTCAGATTTGAGAAACGTTGGCCACTTTTCTGAAGTCATTTAAACGGGCACTGTCGTTGCTATGACTATACGGACACTTCTTACGTCTTCCCCTGGATGCCTTTACGTGATGACGATTCCAACGGGCTCGATTGCTCGTTCACAGGCCCTACAAATGAAAAAAACCTTTAGCTAGCAAGTCTTTTCTTGCTGCGTAACGCGCGTGGAAGACACCGACCCTCTCCTGTTCCAAGCGTTAGTTTAGCCTGTTATATTTCTCCGGTCATCTTTTCACTCGTTATAGGAGTTACAAACATCACAAAGTAGTTAATTTAAAGCGTTTTATAGCAATTTATATCCGTTTAGTGCGATTTTGGGACATTTATTTTTGCAACGATGTGAAAAGTTGGGAACGCTTTTCAGTTCATCCCGAACGTAGTTGACATTTCCACATGGCAAGAGGACAGCTTTCCACCAAAAGACGATTTCTCCCAAGAAAGGATCCTTTGCCCAAGATACTGATGGAAGAACAGCTCAAGGTAGGACATTTTTATTATGATAAATCGTGTTTCTGTCGAAACATTTTAGTGGCTTAGGACGCCATGTTTTTTGACGTAGCTTCGCTTGGCGCAAACTGTATTGAAAAGTAAGGATAAATTAAAAAATGTAATAACGCAATTGTATTAAGAATTAAATTGTCTATCAATCCCTGTCCACCCTATATTTTTTAGTCACGTTTATGAGTATTTATGTATAAGAGTAGATCACTGTCTAAGTGGCGCAAGGACGTTTTCTTTACCAGCTTGTCTACATTTCACATTGTCTAACCATGATTTTGGTGGCTAAATATAAACATTTTCGATCAAACTGTATATGCATGTTGTAATGTGATGTTACAGGAGTGTCATCGGAAGAATTCTGAGAAGGTTAGTGAAAAAATTAATATCTTTTGGCGATGTTGACTTTTATCGCTCACTTTGGCTAGAATCAATGCTGGGCTGCTAATTGCTATGTGCTAAGCTAATATAACGATTTATTGTGTTTTCGCTGTAAGACACTTAGAAAATCTGAAATATTGTCTGTATTCACAGGATCTGTGTCTTTCGATTCGTGTATGCTGTGTATTTTTACGAAATGTTTGATGATTAGTAGTTAGGTAAACACGTTGCTCATTGTAATTATTCTAGTCCATTTGTGATGGTGGGTGCAATTGTAAACTATGCCATCTACCTGAAATATGCACTTTTTTCTAACAAAACCTATCCCATACCATAAATATGTTATCAGACTGTCATCTAATGAGTTTTTTTGTTGGTTAGAGGCTATAAATATCTTAGTTTAGCCGAATTGGTGATGGCTACTGGTGTTGGTGGACAAATAAAAGATGGTGGAATATGCTAATGTGTTTTTAGGTAATAGATGTACATCTTTACATATTGTGTCTTCCCTGTAAAACATTTTAAAAATCGGAAATGTTGACTGGATTCATAAGATCTGTGTCTTTCATTAGCTGTATTGGACTTTAATGTGTGAAAGTTAAATATTTTAAAAAAATATTTTTTTTGAATTTCGCGGCACTGGTTTTTCAGTGGGGGGGGGGGGGGGGAGTGCCGCTAGCGGCACGCTGATCCTAGACAGGTTAACCAGATCTAATGTGTTACATTCTCCTATATTAATTTTATTTTCCACAAACCTCAAAGTGTTTCCTTTCAAATGGTATCAAGAATATGCATATCCTTGCTTCAGGTCCTGAGCTACAGGCAGTTAGATTTGGGTATGTCATTTTAGGTGAAAATTGAAAAAAAGAGGATCAAACCCATTTCTCTCAACCAGCTTCATGAGTTAGTCACCTGGAATGCTTTTCAATTAACATGTGTGCCTTGTCAAAAGTTAATTTGTGGAATTTATTTCCTTCTTAATGTGTTTGAGCCAATCAGTTGTTTTGTGACAAGGTAGGGGTGGTGTACAGAAGATAGCCCTATTTGGTAAAAGACCAAGTCCATATTATGTCAAGAACAGCTCAAATAAGCAAAGAGAAATGACAGTCAATCATTACTTTTAAGACATGAAGGTCAGTCAATTCAGAAAATGTGAAGAACTAAAGTTTCTTTAAGTGCAGTTGCAAAAACCATCAAGCGCTATGATGAAACTGGCTCTCACGAGGAGTGCCACAGGAAAGGAAGACTCAGAGTGACCTCTGCTTTAGAGGATAAGTTTATTAGAGTTACCAGCCTCAGAAATTTCAGCCCAAATAAATGCTTCACAGAGTTCAAGTAACAGACACATCTCAAATGTTCAGAGGAGATTGCAGCAATCCGGCCTTCATGGTCTTATTGCTGAAAAGAAACCACTACTAAAGGACACCAATAAGAAGAAGAGACTTACTTGACTCAAGAAACATGAGCAATGGACATTAGCCTAGTGGAAATCTGTCCCTTGGACTGATGAGTCCAACTGTAAGATTTTTGATTCCAACCACCGTGTCTTTGTGAGACGCAGAGTAGGTGAATGGATGATCTCTGCATGTGTGGCCCACCATGAAGCATGGAGGAGGAGGTGTGGTGGTGTGGGGGTACTTTGCTGGTGACACTGTCAGTGATATATTTAGAATTCAAGGCTCACTTAACCAGCATGGCTACCACAGCATTCTGCAGCGATTCGCCATCCCATCTAGTTTGCGCTTAGTGGACTATCATTTGTTTTTTCAACAGGACAATGACCTAACACACCTACAGGCTGTGTAAGGACTATTTGACCAAGAAGGAGAGTGATGGAGTGCTGCATCAGATGACCTGGCCTCCACAATCACCTGACATCAACCCAATTTAGATGGTTTGGGAAAGCAGCCAACAAGTGCTCAGGATATGTGGGAACTCCTTCAAGACTGTTGGAAAAGCATTCCAGGTGAAGCTGGTTGAGAGTGCAAAGCTATCCTCAAGGCAAAGGGTGGCTACTTTGAAGAATCTAAAATATATTTTGATATGTTTCACGCTTTTTTGGTTACTACATGATTCCATGTGTTATTTCATAGTTTTGATGTCTTCAATATGATTCTACAATGTTGAAAATAGTAAAAATAAAGAAAAACTCTTGAACGAGTAGATGTGTCCAAACTTTTGACTGGTATTGTATGTAAATTAGATATTTATGCATATATATATTTTTTTTCTAAAAACATGTTGTCACTTTGTCAATATGGGGTATTGTGTGTAGATGCGTGAGCAATTTTAAAATCCATTTTTAATTCAGACTATAACACAACAAAATGTGGAATAGGTCAAAGTGTATGAATACTTTCTGAAGGCACTGTAGATTCAGACATACTACATCAAGTTCTTTCAAGACGTAATTACGAATTCCCAGGATTGTGTTGAAGAAATCAGTGTTTGTTGGATTGAATATTACTGTATGTGTGTTTTTGTGAAATCAGGACAGCCTTGAAAATATGATAATGCATCTCGTTAGATTTTATCCTGTCAATAAAAATCTTCAAACACTGCTCTAAAGTCTTAATGTTTGTCATGTTTGTTATGAAGTAAATAACAACACATTGACTTATCCCATTCTGTTACCTACCTTCAAACCACCAAAGTCCCCTTCTTGTGCTTAAAAATCCAAGCTCAGTTTAATGAGTTGTTTTTATATATATATATATATTAATCCTACAAATACATGATTCTCAGCACTTTGAAAAAAAATCACTTTCCTCAGCAAATCAAAAAAGCTAGAAAATATCCCTAAAATTAAACAAAACCGACTAGCTAAACATTTTTTCGAACATTGAAACAGAGAAAAATTGAAACCCAACACAAAAAAGATCACCCCCAAAAAATATATAATGAAATAATAAAAAAATCTACATCCTGTACAAACACTATGGCCCAATAATTTAAGAAAATAGTGTCTCTAAATCGTTCATATTGCTTTGTACCTCCACTGTTGCCCGTGTGAGGGTGAAGTCCCACTGTCTAACACTGAGCATTCCCAATAGTGGCCACAGGCAGGTGCTATCCAAAGTTATTGGTGCTGACTTCACTCCAGAGGTCATGGGGTCGACCTGCAGCCAATGGCGGCGTGCAGGTGTGGTATAATGGAAACAGTCATGTTTGTATTCTTGTTTCATCTCTGCTTATGCTGTGTTCTTTTCGCGTTCTTGTGGTTTTGGCAGTACAACAATACAAAGACAAGGGATGGTCACACTACGACAGTACTGCACTGATCCTCAATAAAACCAAGGATGATTTGACCGTTTTGTTGTAGTTTTACCATAATTACTCTCTACGGTATTATTACTACGACTATCACCATCACGGATACACCAAGTGTATCGTGTGTTTGCATGTGTGTGTCTGTGTGCCTATGTGCTTAATGGTTCGTCTCTGTGTGTGTGTGTGTGTGTGTGTGTGTGTGTGTGTGTGTGTGTGTGTGTGTGTGTGTGTGTGTGTGTGTGTGTCAGTGAGTGTGTGTACATCAGTGTGTGTGAGTGTTCAGTGCTCAGAGCTTGTCTTCTCGAAGGAGAAGCTGGGCAGAGTCAACAGCTTGGTGTTGGGCCCCCCTCCCTCCTGGCCCAGCCCCTCCCCTGCCCCGAGGTCAAAGGAGTCCTTGGAGTCACTGGAGGGAGCCCGTCTCCTCAGACAGGAGGTATCCCGGCTGGGTAAGGGAGGGGATATCCCTAGGGCCCCCAGACCTCCCAGGGTAGGGTGGAGGCCGGATTGGGACTCCAGTCCATCAGGGGGGTCTACGGAGATACACGGGGGGCTCATTTTCTTCTTGCGTCGGGGAGAGGGCAGGGTCTTTGTTGTGGTCTGGGAATGGATCTGGAGGCTGTCTGCTCGGGAGACGAACCCCGAGGACGTGGACGTAGTGCTGCGCTGGGGGCTGGACTCTACAGACGAACACACCTCCACTGAGTGGCGCCGAGGATCGTCCAACCAGGACAGGGGGCGTGGCCGGGACGCTAGAATGCTCCGCCCCTGGGCGTCAGCGCTGTGGAACCTTTTCAGCTGCCTCAGGCACGGCCGGCTCCCCTCACCACGACCAACCTCATAACCTTGGTAACTGCCCTCAAGACCTCCGACCTCTGACCCCAGTCCGACACCGGTGACATCCTCACTCCCCGCCAGCCCCGCCCGGTTGATGAGCGACACTTCGTGGTCTGCCGAGGCCTCTTCCTGTCTCCAGGGGCGAGTGGAGGGGAGGGGAGGAGGGGGGGAGGAGGAGAGGTGGTGCTGGTCGTGGTTTGAGAAGGGGTGTTGGGTGTGAACACTACTGGGGCGCGACCGTTGAGGGGACGCCCCTGGGGTGGCAGGGACCAGCCGAAGAGAAGGCTGCTGGTGAAGATGGGAGGATGAGGAAGAGGAGGAGGAGGAGGAAAGGGGGAGGGCTAGGGAAGCTACATTTAGGACCCCCTCCTCACCCTCCCCTCCGTCAGACCACAGAGCCTCCTGGGAATCATTAGATACTGCCACCTGGTGGAGGAAGGAGGGAGAGAGGGGGACGAGGGAGGAGAGGGATTAGGAGGGATGATGCAGTGAGGCAGAGTTTGAAAGAGATGGAGAAAGGTGGAAGAGGAGCGGGAGAGAAGAACAGGGAGAGGGGTGATGCAGGGAGGGAGAGATTGAGACACAGGGGTTGGGTGGTTAGGGGGGCATGAGGGGGTGAGAGGTGGGAGATTGGTTAGTGTGAGGTGACTGGGTGAGGATGACCAATATGAGTGAAGGTCAGAGTTCACCATTAGACCAGCATGCTCCCAATACCATCTCTGCCTCATTGTGATACAGAGGAAATGTTGAAATTGCAATAGAGTGCAGTGCAACTTGTAAGTCAACTAGTAAGTGTATTGCTGCATGTTTATTGCACAAGGGAACCATTCCAGGTTCAGATATGTGTCAAGAGTATCTGTTTCATGAATAGATTCAGTGACAGCATGTGATTTACAGTAGCAGCAGTAGTAGGGCACAGTTTGTCTCAGCTAGGACACTGGGTTCAACCATGGTTTCCCAAGTTCTAATTGAGTGCCCAATGTTTATTCCCTGTTTAACAGAAGGAGTATTGGGAGATATGCCTGGTCTGGTGCACTGCATTTTGAGCCTCTTCCAATGCCCAATATCCTCAATACCCTCTGTCCTTGTAGCCCAGTCAGCTAACTCCCCAATGACAAACATTTATTGGAATTTTAGAGAGTGGTACTATAGGGCAGCCCTTCAGCTTTTTTCCCTCAGAGAGGTCAGAGGGCAAAGGGCAGAGGCTACTGAGTCTGAGTGTAGCTACAGGAGAGGAAAGGTTAGTAGAACACAATGACACACTACAAAAGTTACAAAAGTCTCACATAGCATCCTTTCCAAATCTTATGCAATTTGAGATCACAGATCGGAAATATCTTGGTTGTTATGTGACAAAATATGGACAGAAAAGAAAAGGTAGCTATTTAAGAGTTTTGGGACAATTGGGACATGATTGTTCACAGAATATTCATGACTTGTAGATTTGTGTGTCTTGACAGAAAGCATGGATGATGTGACAACAGGGACATCTAGTGGACTAAGATATTATAACCAAGCCAATACCACAGCTACAGTAGCACTAACAATGGAGCCAACTCCTCTCACATTTTTTTATCAATACCTATTTGTGATTGTAGAACAATTCCTGTCATACGGGGTAACATAAAAAAAAAATCATATTATAACTCCTCAATAGTAACTATTTCATCAACATAATCTGCCCAAAAAGGACAACAAGTGCTCTGAAACAGTCGTATAAATATGTGGCCAAATATTACGGACAGGACTGACAGTCCTGATTTAAACCCTGAGTTATAACAGTGTAATATGTAGCTACAATAGTGTGATGTGTAGGACAAAGCCTACAATTAATAGACAAACTGACTGCACCTTAAACTAAAATACATTCCATCAATCAACAGATGTGTGATAAAGATATCAGTAGGTAGTTCACATGACCCTATAGGGGTTCATACACAATATAGTCCCCTATTTCTATGAGAATTAACAGTCTAGCCGTTCCAAAACGATGTTCGACGCTACCTACTGTACGACAGTGGGTCAAGTGAGATGCATTGTGGCAGATGGTCAGCAGAAGACACACAAACAAGGGAGCAAGAAGGAGAGGAGGAGAGGTCAGGGAAAGAGAAATATGTGTGTGTGCGCGCGTGTGTGTGTGTGTGTTGGAGGCGGGGTGGATAGGGAATAGGGACGCTCAGTATTTCTGAAATGAGTGTTAGCGGGTCAGGAGTTGTTATTTAACTGTTTCAGAAACAAGAGTATCTGTGTTTGATCAGTAGCTCTGGGTCTGGCGGTTGCTGAACTAGACTCTGTTAGTAACAGACACAGGGAAGGGAGGCGAGCAGATGGACAGAGAGATGGACAGGAGATGGCGAGCATTGTCAGGGCGGAGGGAGGAGGGATGGAGAAGTTAGAAACATAAAACAGACAGGAAGAAGGGAGGCAGGAGGGAGGAGAGAAGACAGCATTAAGAGCAGAGCTGAGAGGAAGGAAGGGAAGTTTAGGAAAAACATCATCTCACAGCAGAAACATGAGGAGAAGAACACAATGATGAACAATCATTTCTGATAGAAAACATTTGTTACCTCCGGTGTGTGTGTGTGTGTGTGTGTGTGTGTGTGTGTGTGTGTGTGTGTGTGTATGTGTGTGTTTGTCTGCATGTCTGTGTCTCACCTGTCTGCGGAGCGTGCGGCTGAGTGTGTGTGTGTGCCGTGGCGGGGGTAGTCGGGGTATATTCTCTGAGTCTGAGAGGCTGTGAGGACTGATGGGTCTGAAGAAGTCTGTAGGAACAGCCAACTGCTGGGAGCTCTCCTCTGGCTGGGACCGCACCGAGGTCCTGGAGCCTGTGGTAACACACACAACACAAATATAACTTGTTTCTTTCACATAAAAACAACAAGGGATTATCAAAACAGTAGGTGTGGGTAAGGTTGGTTCCTGGTCCTACTGTTCTAGAAATGTATTGGTTTTCCTGACAGCATTCTCTTTGATCAAGAGGAAAGGTTACTATGTGTGTGTGTGTGTGTGTGTGTGCGTGTGCGCGTGTATGTGTGTGTGTGTAAACAATGTCGGCGTGTAGAGAGAGTCTCTGTACTGTACCTGACAGAGCCCTGTTAAGTGCCTCTATGTGCTGTGGCCCTGTAGCCTGTGTCAGTACTGGAGCTAAGCCAGGAGCCAGGCCGGCTCCTGGGGGTCCGAAGGGCTCCAGAGGCAGGAACATGTAGCTGTCGTTTGGTAGGGAGTGGGTGCGGCCCACCGCTGACTTCCGTACACTCAACAGGTTGTCCAACGGCTCCACAGGATCAAGCAACTCCACCTGGGGGACAGAAAAACAGTCAGCCTCTTTCTGGACCTACTTGGAGGTCTGACCACGGGTCTTTAACAGAGACTTCACACACTCACACACACACACTCCATACACACATGAAGGAAGTAATTGTTGGCACACTGAGCGACAGACCAGATAGACGGCGTCATTGCACTAGTGGCAGAGAGGAGACTGGCACAGACCTGGCTCTGGGCTCAGAGTTAGTGAAACTAACTGAAACCACATTGTCTATGTCTTTATTGTAGCAAGACAAATGAATGAAGCATTTGTATGCTTGAGCTTTTTGCTGTGATCGCTTATCATTTAGGCCACAGCTTTAGAGCAGGTAGTTTATTCTATCCCTAAGTTCTGAGAGCCAGAAAATGCAAGCTAGGCCAGTGCCCTGCTATGTCCTTGGCTAGCAGACAACATATCTAACCCACAGCTACTAACTACAGAGATCGGAGTGGCAATACATTCACTTGTCACATTGTTTATAACACAGAGGAAAGCACAAAAGAGAGAGCGAAAGAGCGCGCGCGCGAGAGAGAGAGAGAACAGAGACAAAAGAAAGAGATAGAGGAAGACAGAGAGACAGAGAAAGATAAGAGAGAGAGACAGAGACAAAAGAAAGAAATAGAGGAAGACAGAGAGAGAGACAGAGAAAGATAAGAGAGAGAGACAGAGACAAAAGGAGAGAAAACACAAGAGAAAAAGAGGTACGGGCAGGCGAGCAGGCGCACTAGTCTACTGGACTGGACTGGAACGGACAGACACCAGGCTAGAAAGGTGGAATGAAAAAGAGAGAGAAAGAGAGAGAGCGAGGGAGAAGAGCGGATGGTTAAAAAAATCTCCAGGATCTTCCAAACTCATGTGTGTGTCCTGCTCACATCTCTCTGTGTTTTACCTCCAGTTCTATGATTCATTTGAAATCATTAATGTGTCTGTGTGATGCATGTGCTGGGTTTGGAAAATCCCTCTGACACAGCTATTACATTCATCACACGCTACGATATAACCTGATTGATTAGTTCAACGCCCTTGCGATGAGTGGCAAGGTTGTACGTCGCCACCGTTCTCTGTGTCTGACATGCAATGGAGAGAGAACGACTCTCAAGCTAACGAGGGTATAAATTGGTCGTAAATTATCCCAGATTGTTTCCCGACAACTCTCAATTAGCTACGGTGCGTGGGGGAAACTCAGAGAGCTGAGAGCAGAGATGTCCTCTCTGAGCCACCGTAAAGGACATTGTGAGGAGACTAATTAGAACTGAAGTAGTGTAGAGGGAGTAGCTTCACCTCGTATCCCTTTCTACTACTACTCTGCCACTCAATTAGTGTTCAAGTTTACAAGTTGCTTGATTACCAAATCACAATAGTGTCGTTACATGCAAAATGCATTGGTTTCTTTAGACGTGTGTATATAGTGTTGCCTAATTGACATCCAGAAGGTAACCTCCAACCTATAGTCAGTACCCCAGAGAGAGTGAGACTGGAGGGGCCAGCTGAGTTCGGAAGCTCCCTTGGGAAAGGCTAAGCTACAGGAGACAGCAGAGGAAGAGGAGGCGATGGGATGAAGAGAGAGCGAGGAGCTGTCAGTACGTTGGACTCCAGACTGGTTAGTAAGAGAGGGTTAATATCATCAGGGGTGGAGTCGTCGGTGAGAGCTAGGGACCAGGATTTGTCGGAGGTCAGAGAGAGAGCTTCCATCTCCGCTAGAGGGATCTAGACAGAGAACAAACAAGGCCCGGTGAGCAGAGAAGACACACACGCACACACACACACAGTCCGACTAATCACACAAACAGACAGTGGCATGACACACTTCCCACAATCTGATGACATGCATAGCACAGATGTGACAAGACATCAGACAGCATGTGCTGTAACAGCACACAATTACATACTGTAGATATAGCAAACAACCCGACACACACCTAACACCTAAGATTGGATCAACAACAGACATATCAACAGATACATGGACAAATCACACACAAACCAACACACACACAGATATATAAACCTCATTTCAGACAAACCGATATGACAAACAACAGTTCAAGTAAATATACAGACCAACAGTTAATTAAACAACATCCATCCATATAGATGACAAATACATAGCAATATAACGTCACACAGACAAACCACAAAATGGTCTATTATATATGATATTGAAAGGTTCAACTTTTTATGACGAGTAATTGACACAGGATGAGCTGGGAACATACACAGACTTCATGTAATGCAACCTTAGTATAGCTAGCATAGTTTCACAACACTGAGTACCATCTTGGAAGGGTTCAAACTGTCAGAGCTTGCTCTGCTAAACGCTTACTGTTTCTGACTTCCCTCCCTCACTCACCCCTAACCGGGAGAATGAATTGAGGAAATGCTTTTTGACAGGCAAACGACTGGGCCAGCCGTGCAGTCAGGGGCAGGGGTCCTAACTGGCAGAGACTGAGTGGGCGCCTGGAAGAGATTTCTGCTAACTTTTCAGAATCAGACAGAGAGGGAGAGGCAGTGAGGCTATTACTGCTGCGGCATTACGTTAGCCTCAATCCTTTTTAAAAGCTTTAGCAGACACTGTTTAGCAATGCTAATGTGATTGGCTAAATCGTTTTGTCCTGAATGGGGAAAAGGAGACATTCAGATGCATAATTCAACAGTGATACATCGCTCAATGTTCGGGAAATGATCATGTCC